>NW_021630046.1:0-24842 GCF_900700375.1 Denticeps clupeoides | reverse complement strand
GGCTGGTATGGCCGTAGCAATATCTGCTTGAAAATCTTGAACTTTAAACAACCTAGGCTTGGAAACATATCACAGAGTGAAAATACCTCTTAACTTACTTTAGAAAAAAACTAACAAAGCGATGCAAAAAAGCTTCATTTGAAAAAGTTTTTCAACAGTTAAAGCTTACAGAATCTGGTTTTCCCAGGAGAACTCCCTACCAAGTACTAACCAGGCCCAAGCCTTCTTAGCTTTCGAGATCAGACGAGACCGGGCGTTCTTGGGCTGGTATGGCCGTAAGCAATCTCTGATTGAAAATCTTGGACTTTAAACAACCTAGGCTTGAAAACATATCACAGAATGAAAATATCTCTTAACTTACTTTAGAAAAAAACTAACAAAGCGATGCAAAAAAACTTCATTTTAAAAAGTTTTTCAACACTTAAAGCTTACAGAACCTGGTATTCCCAGGAGGTCTCCCATCCAAGTACTAACCAGGCCCAAGCCTTCTTAGCTTCCGAAATCAGACGAGACCGGGCGTTCTTGGGCTGGTGTGGCCGTAAGCAATCTCTGCTTGAAAATCTTAAACTTTAAACAACCTAGGCTTGAAAACATATCACAGAGTGAAAATACCTCTTAACTTACTTTAGAAAAAACTAACAAAGCGATGCAAAAAAACTTCATTTTAAAAAGTTTTTCAAAAGTTAAAGCTTACAGAACCTGCTATTTCCAGGAGGTCTCCCATCCAAGTACTAACCTGGCCCAAGCCTTCTTAGCTTCCGAAATCAGACAAGACCGGGCGTTCTTGGGCTGGTATGGCCGTAAGCAATCTCTGCTTGCAAATCTTAAACTTTAAACAACCTAGGCTTGAAAACATATCACAGAGTGAAAATACCTCTTAACTTACTTTAGAAAAAAACTAACAAAGCGATGCAAAAAAACTTCATTTTAAAAAGTTTTTCAACACTTAAAGCTTACAGAACCTGGTATTCCCAGGAGGTCTCCCATCCAAGTACTAACCAGGCCCAAGCCTTCTTAGCTTCCGAGATCAGACAAGACCGGGCGTTCTTGGGCTGGTATGGCCGTAAGCAATCTCTGTTTGAAAATCTTGGACTTTAAACAACCTAGGCTTGAAAACATAATCACAGAGTGAAAATACCTCTTAACTTACTTTAGAAAAAAACTAACAAAGCGATGCAATAAAAATTCATTTTAAAAAGTTTTTCAACAGTTAAAGCTTACAGCACCTGGTATTCCCAGGAGGTCTCCCATCCAAGTACTAACCAGGCCCAAGCCTTCTTAGCTTCCGAGATCAGACGAGACCGGGCGTTCTTGGGCTGGTATGGCCGTAAGCAATCTCTGCTTGAAAATCTTGGACTTTAAACAACCTAGGCTTGAAAACATATCACAGAGTGAAAATACCTCTTAACTTACTTTAGAAAAAAAACTAACAAAGCGATGCAAAAAAACTTCATTTTAAAAAGTTTTTCAACAGTTAAAGCTTACAGAACCTGGTATTCCCAGGAGGTCTCCCATCCAAGTACTAACCAGGCCCAAGCCTTCTTAGCTTCCGAAGATCAGACGAGACCGGGCGTTCTTGGGCTGGTATGGCCGTAAGCAATCTCTGCTTGAAAATCTTGGACTTTAAACAACCTAGGCTTGAAAACATATCACGAGTGAAAATACCTCTTAACTTACTTTAGAAAAAAAACTAACAAAGCGATGCAAAAAAACTTCATTTTAAAAAGTTTTTCAACAGTTAAAGCTTACAGCACCTGGTATTCCCAGGAGGTCTCCCATCCAAGTACTAACCAGGCCCAAGCCTTCTTAGCTTCCGAGATCAGACGAGACCGGGCGTTCTTGGGCTGGTATGTCCGTAAGCAATCTCTGCTTGAAAATCTTGAACTTTAAACAACCTAGGCTTGGAAACATATCACAGAGTTTAAATATCTCTTAACTTTCTTTAGAAAAAAAACTAACAAAGCGATGCAAAAAAACTTCATTTTAAAACGTTTTTCAACAGTTGAAGCTTACAGCACCTAGTATTCCCAGGAGGTCTCCCATCCAAGTACTAACCAGGCCCAAGGCTTCTTAGCTTCCGAGATCAGACGAGACAAGGCGTTCTTGGGATGGTATGGCCGTAAGCACTCTCTGCTTGAAAATCTTGGACTTTAAACAACCTAGGCTTGAAAACATATCACAGAGTGAAAATACCTCTGAACTTACTTTAGAAAAAAACTAACAAAGCGATGCAATAAAAATTCATTTTAAAAAGTTTTTCAACAGTTAAAGCTTACAGCACCTGGTATTCCCAGGAGGTCTCCCATCCAAGTTCTAACCAGGCCCAAGCCTTCTTAGCTTCCGAGATCAGACGAGACCGGGCGTTCTTGGGCTGGTATGGCCGTAAGCAATATCTGCTTGAAAACTTGAACTTTAAACAACCTAGGCTTGGAAAACATATCACAGAGTGAAAATACCTCTTAACTTACTTTAGAAAAAAACTAACAAAGCGATGCAAAAAAGATTCATTTTAAAAAGTTTTTCAACAGTTAAAGCTTACAGAATCTGGTTTTCCCAGGAGAACTCCCATCCAAGTACTAACCAGGCCCAAGCCTTCTTAGCTTTCGAGATCAGACGAGACCGGGCGTTCTTGGGCTGGTATGGCCGTAAGCAATCTCTGCTTGAAAATCTTGGACTTTAAACAACCTAGGCTTGAAAACATATCACAGAAGTGAAAATACCTCTTAACTTACTTTAGAAAAAAACTAACAAAGCGATGCAAAAAAAACTTCATTTTAAAAAGTTTTTCAACAGTTAAAGCTTACAGCACCTGGTATTCCCAGGAGGTCTCCCATCCAAGTTCTAACCAGGCCCAAGCCTTCTTAGCTTCCGAGATCAGACGAGACCGGGCGTTCTTGGGCTGGTATGGCCGTAAGCAATATCTGCTTGAAAATCTTGAACTTTAAACAACCTAGGCTTGAAAACATATCACAGAGTGAAAATACCTCTTAACTTACTTTAGAAAAAAAACTAACAAAGCGATGCAAAAAAGCTTCATTTAAAAAAGTTTTTCAACAGTTAAAGCTTACAGAACCTGGTTTTCCCAGGAGAACTCCCATCCAAGTACTAACCAGGCCCAAGCCTTCTTAGCTTTCGAGATCAGACGAGACCGGGCGTTCTTGGGCTGGTATGGCCGTAAGCAATCTCTGCTTGAAAATCTTGGACTTTAAACAACCTAGGCTTGAAAACATATCACAGAAGTGAAAATATCTCTTAACTTACTTTAGAAAAAAACTAACAAAGCGATGCAAAAAAACTTCATTTTAAAAAGTTTTTCAACACTTAAAGCTTACAGAACCTGGTATTCCCAGGAGGTCTCCCATCCAAGTACTAACCAGGCCCAAGCCTTCTTAGCTTCCGAAATCAGACGAGACCGGGCGTTCTTGGGCTGGTATGGCCGTAAGCAATCTCTGCTTGAAAATCTTGAACTTTAAACAACCTAGGCTTGAAAACATATCACAGAGTGAAAATACCTCTTAACTTACTTTAGAAAAAAACTAACAAAGCGATGCAAAAAAACTTCATTTTAAAAAGTTTTTCAACAGTTAAAGCTTACAGAACCTGGTATTCCCAGGAGGTCTCCCATCCAAGTACTAACCAGGCCCAAGCCTTCTTAGCTTCCGAAATCAGACGAGACCGGGCGTTCTTGGGCTGGTATGGCCGTAAGCAATCTCTGCTTGAAAATCTTGAACTTTAAACAACCTAGGCTTGAAAACATATCACAGAGTGAAAATACCTCTTAACTTACTTTAGAAAAAAACTAACAAAGCGATGCAAAAAAACTTCATTTTAAAAAGTTTTTCAACAGTTAAAGCTTACAGAACCTGGTATTCCCAGGAGGTCTCCCATCCAAGTACTAACCAGGCCCAAGCCTTCTTAGCTTCCGAGATCAGACGAGACCGGGCGTTCTTGGGCTGGTATGGCCGTAAGCAATCTCTGCTTGAAAATCTTGGACTTTAAACAACCTAGGCTTGAAAACATATCACAGAGTGAAAATACCTCTTAACTTACTTTAGAAAAAAACTAACAAAGCGATGCAAAAAAACTTCATTTTAAAAAGTTTTTCAACAGTTAAAGCTTACAGAACCTGGTATTCCCAGGAGGTCTCCCATCCAAGTACTAACCAGGCCCAAGCCTTCTTAGCTTCCGAGATCAGACGAGACCGGGCGTTCTTGGGCTGGTATGGCCGTAAGCAATCTCTGCTTGAAAATCTTGGACTTTAAACAACCTAGGCTTGAAAACATATCACAGAGTGAAAATACCTCTTAACTTACTTTAGAAAAAAACTAACAAAGCGATGCAAAAAAACTTCATTTTAAAAAGTTTTTCAACAGTTAAAGCTTACAGCACCTGGTATTCCCAGGAGGTCTCCCATCCAAGTTACTAACCAGGCCCAAGCCTTCTTAGCTTCCGAGATCAGACGAGACCGGGCGTTCTTGGGCTGGTATGGCCGTAAGCAATCTCTGCTTGAAAATCTTGGACTTTAAACAACCTAGGCTTGAAAACATATCACAGAGTGAAAATACCTCTTAACTTACTTTAGAAAAAAACTAACAAAGCGATGCAAAAAAACTTCATTTTAAAAAGTTTTTCAACAGTTAAAGCTTACAGAACCTGGTATTCCCAGGAGGTCTCCCATCCAAGTACTAACCAGGCCCAAGCCTTCTTAGCTTCCGAGATCAGACGAGACCGGGCGTTCTTGGGCTGGTATGGCCGTAAGCAATCTCTGCTTGAAAATCTTGGACTTTAAACAACCTAGGCTTGAAAACATATCACAGAGTGAAAATACCTCTTAACTTACTTTAGAAAAAAACTAACAAAGCGATGCAAAAAAACTTCATTTTAAAAAGTTTTTCAACACTTAAAGCTTACAGAACCTGGTATTCCCAGGAGGTCTCCCATCCAAGTACTAACCAGGCCCAAGCCTTCTTAGCTTCCGAAATCAGACGAGACCGGGCGTTCTTGGGCTGGTATGGCCGTAAGCAATCTCTGCTTGAAAATCTTGAACTTTAAACAACCTAGGCTTGAAAACATATCACAGAGTGAAAATACCTCTTAACTTACTTTAGAAAAAAACTAACAAAGCGATGCAAAAAAACTTCATTTTAAAAAGTTTTTCAACAGTTAAAGCTTACAGAACCTGCTATTCCCAGGAGGTCTCCCATCCAAGTACTAACCAGGCCCAAGCCTTCTTAGCTTCCGAAATCAGACGAGACCGGGCGTTCTTGGGCTGGTATGGCCGTAAGCAATCTCTGCTTGAAAATCTTGGACTTTAAACAACCTAGGCTTGAAAACATATCACAGAGTGAAAATACCTCTTAACTTACTTTAGAAAAAAACTAACAAAGCGATGCAAAAAAACTTCATTTTAAAAAGTTTTTCAACAGTTAAAGCTTACAGAACCTGGTATTCCCAGGAGGTCTCCCATCCAAGTACTAACCAGGCCCAAGCCTTCTTAGCTTCCGAATTCAGACGAGACCGGGCGTTCTTGGGCTGGTATGGCCGTAAGCAATCTCTGCTTGAAAATCTTGGACTTTAAACAACCTAGGCTTGAAAACATATCACAGAGTGAAAATACCTCTTAACTTACTTTAGAAAAAAACTAACAAAGCGATGCAAAAAAACTTCATTTTAAAAAGTTTTTCAACAGTTAAAGCTTACAGAACCTGGTATTCCAGGAGGTCTCCCATCCAAGTACTAACCAGGCCCAAGCCTTCTTAGCTTCCGAGATCAGACGAGACCGGGCGTTCTTGGGCTGGTATGGCCGTAAGCAATCTCTGCTTGAAAATCTTGGACTTTAAACAACCTAGGCTTGAAAACATATCACAGAGTGAAAATACCTCTTAACTTACTTTAGAAAAAAAACTAACAAAGAGATGCAAAAAAACTTCATTTTAAAAAGTTTTTCAACAGTTAAAGCTTACAGAACCTGGTATTCCCAGGAGGTCTCCCATCCAAGTTCTAACCAGGCCCAAGCCTTCTTAGCTTCCGAGATCAGACGAGACCGGGCGTTCTTGGGCTGGTATGGCCGTAAGCAATATCTGCTTGAAAATCTTGAACTTTAAACAACCTAGGCTTGAAAACATATCACAGAGTGAAAATACCTCTTAACTTACTTTAGAAAAAAACTAACAAAGCGATGCAAAAAAACTTCATTTTAAAAAGTTTTTCAACAGTTAAAGCTTACAGAACCTGGTATTTCCCAGGAGGTCTCCCATCCAAGTACTAACCAGGTCCAAGCCTTCTTAGCTTCCGAGATCAGACGAGACCGGGCGTTCTTGGGCTGGTATGGCCGTAAGCAATCTCTGCTTGAAAATCTTGGACTTTAAACAACCTAGGCTTGAAAACATATCACAGAGTGAAAATACCTCTTAACTTACTTTAGAAAAAAACTAACAAAGCGATGCAAAAAAACTTCATTTTTAAAAGTTTTTCAACAGTTAAAGCTTACAGAACCTGGTATTCCCAGGAGGTCTCCCATCCAAGTACTAACCAGGCCCAAGCCTTCTTAGCTTCCGAATTCAGATGAGACCGGGCGTTCTTGGGCTGGTATGGCCGTAAGCAATCTCTGCTTGAAAATCTTGGACTTTAAACAACCTAGGCTTGAAAACATATCACAGAGTGAAAATACCTCTTAACTTACTTTAGAAAAAAACTAACAAAGCGATGCAAAAAAACTTCATTTTAAAAAGTTTTTCAACAGTTAAAGCTTACAGCACCTGGTATTCCCAGGAGGTCTCCCATCCAAGTACTAACCAGGCCCAAGCCTTCTTAGCTTCCGAGATCAGACGAGACCGGGCGTTCTTGGGCTGGTATGGCCGTAAGCAATCTCTGCTTGAACATCTTGGACTTTAAACAACCTAGGCTTGAAAACATATCACAGAGTGAAAATACCTCTTAACTTACTTTAGAAAAAAACTAACAAAGCGATGCAAAAAAACTTCATTTTAAAAAGTTTTTCAACAGTTAAAGCTTACAGAACCTGGTATTCCCAGGAGGTCTCCCATCCAAGTACTAACCAGGCTCAAGCCCTCTTAGCTTCTGAGATCAGACGAGACCGGGCGTTCTTGGGCTGGTATGGCCGTAAGCAATCTCTGCTTGAAAATCTTGGACTTTAAACAACCTAGGCTTGAAAACATATCACAGAGTGAAAATACCTCTTAACTTACTTTAGAAAAAAACTAACAAAGCGATGCAAAAAAACTTCATTTTAAAAAGTTTTTCAACAGTTAAAGCTTACAGAACCTGGTATTCCCAGGAGGTCTCCCATCCAAGTACTAACCAGGCCCAAGCCTTCTTAGCTTCCGAGATCAGACGAGACCGGGCGTTCTTGGGCTGGTATGGCCGTAAGCAATCTCTGCTTGAAAATCTTGGACTTTAAACAACCTAGGCTTGAAAACATATCACAGAGTGAAAATACCTCTTAACTTACTTTAGAAAAAAACTAACAAAGCGATGCAAAAAAACTTCATTTTAAAAAGTTTTTCAACAGTTAAGCTTACAGCACCTGGTATTCCCAGGAGGTCTCCCATCCAAGTACTAACCAGGCCCAAGCCTTCTTAGCTTCTGAGATCAGACGAGACCGGGCGTTCTTGGGCTGGTATGGCCGTAAGCAATCTCTGCTTGAAAATCTTGGACTTTAAACAACCTAGGCTTGAAAACATATCACAGAGTGAAAATACCTCTTAACTTACTTTAGAAAAAAAACTAACAAAGCGATGCAAAAAAACTTCATTTTAAAAAGTTTTTCAACAGTTAAAGCTTACAGAACCTGGTATTCCCAGGAGGTCTCCCATCCAAGTACTAACCAGGCCCAAGCCTTCTTAGCTTCCGAGATCAGACGAGACCGGGCGTTCTTGGGCTGGTATGGCCGTAAGCAATCTCTGCTTGAAAATCTTGGACTTTAAACAACCTAGGCTTGAAAACATATCACAGAGTGAAAATACCTCTTAACTTACTTTAGAAAAAAACTAACAAAGCGATGCAAAAAAAACTTCATTTTAAAAAGTTTTTCAACAGTTAAAGCTTACAGAACCTGGTATTCCCAGGAGGTCTCCCATCCAAGTACTAACCAGGCCCAAGCCTTCTTAGCTTCCGAGATCAGACGAGACCGGGCGTTCTTGGGCTGGTATGGCCGTAAGCAATCTCTGCTTGAAAATCTTGGACTTTAAACAACCTAGGCTTGAAAACATATCACAGAGTGAAAATACCTCTTAACTTACTTTAGAAAAAAACTAACAAAGCGATGCAAAAAAACTTCATTTTAAAAAGTTTTTCAACAGTTAAAGCTTACAGCACCTGGTATTCCCAGGAGGTCTCCCATCCAAGTACTAACCAGGCCCAAGCCTTCTTAGCTTCCGAGATCAGACGAGACCGGGCGTTCTTGGGCTGGTATGGCCGTAAGCAATCTCTGCTTGAAAATCTTGGACTTTAAACAACCTAGGCTTGAAAACATATCACAGAGTGAAAATACCTCTTAACTTACTTTAGAAAAAAACTAACAAAGCGATGCAAAAAAACTTCATTTTAAAAAGTTTTTCAACAGTTAAAGCTTACAGAACCTGGTATTCCAGGAGGTCTCCCATCCAAGTACTAACCAGGCCCAAGCCTTCTTAGCTTCCGAAATCAGACGAGACCGGGCGTTCTTGGGCTGGTATGGCCGTAAGCAATCTCTGCTTGAAAATCTTGGACTTTAAACAACCTAGGCTTGAAAACATATCACAGAGTGAAAATACCTCTTAACTTACTTTAGAAAAAAACTAACAAAGCGATGCAAAAAAACTTCATTTTAAAAAGTTTTTCAACAGTTAAAGCTTACAGAACCTGGTATTCCCAGGAGGTCTCCCATCCAAGTTCTAACCAGGCCCAAGCCTTCTTAGCTTCCGAAATCAGATGAGACCGGGCGTTCTTGGGCTGGTATGGCCGTAAGCAATCTCTGCTTGAAAATCTTGGACTTTAAACAACCTAGGCTTGAAAACATATCACAGAGTGAAAATACCTCTTAACTTACTTTAGAAAAAAACTAACAAAGCGATGCAAAAAAACTTCATTTTTCAAAAGTTTTTCAACAGTTAAAGCTTACAGCACCTGGTATTCCCAGGAGGTCTCCCATCCAAGTACTAACCAGGCCCAAGCCTTCTTAGCTTCCGAGATCAGACGAGACCGGGCGTTCTTGGGCTGGTATGGCCGTAAGCAATCTCTGCTTGAACATCTTGGACTTTAAACAACCTAGGCTTGAAAACATATCACAGAGTGAAAATACCTCTTAACTTACTTTAGAAAAAAACTAACAAAGCGATGCAAAAAAACTTCATTTTAAAACGTTTTTCAACAGTTAAAGCTTACAGAACCTGGTATTCCCAGGAGGTCTCGCATCCAAGTACTAACCAGGCTCAAGCCCTCTTAGCTTCTGAGATCAGACGAGACCGGGCGTTCTTGGGCTGGTATGGCCGTAAGCAATCTCTTCTTGAAAATCTTGGACTTTAAACTACCTAGGCTTGAAAACATATCACAGAGTGAAAATACCTCTTAACTTACTTTAGAAAAAAACTAACAAAGCGATGCAAAAAAACTTCATTTTAAAAATGTTTTTCAATAGTTAAAGCTTACAGAACCTGGTATTCCCAGGAGGTCTCCCATCCAAGTACTAACCAGGCCCAAGCCTTCTTAGCTTCCGAGATCAGACGAGACCGGGCGTTCTTGGGCTGGTATGGCCGTAAGCAATCTCTGCTTGAAAATCTTGGACTTTAAACAACCTAGGCTTGAAAACATATCACAGAGTGAAAATACCTCTTAACTTACTTTAGAAAAAAACTAACAAAGCGATGCAAAAAAAACTTCATTTTAAAAAGTTTTTCAACAGTTAAAGCTTACAACACCTGGTATTCCCAGGAGGTCTCCCATCCAAGTACTACCAGGCTCAAGCCCTCTTAGCTTCTGAGATCAGACGAGACCGGGCGTTCTTGGGCTGGTATGGCCATAAGCAATCTCTGCTTGAAAATCTTGGACTTTAAACAACCTAGGTTTGAAAACATATCACAGAGTTTAAATATCTCTTAACTTTCTTTAGAAAAAAAACTAACAAAGCGATGCAAAAAAACTTCATTTTAAAAAGTTTTTCAACAGTTAAAGCTTACAGAACCTGGTATTCCCAGGAGGTCTCCCATCCAAGTACAAACCAGGCCCAAGCCTTCTTAGCTTCCGAGATCAGACGAGACCGGGCGTTCTTGGGCTGGTATGGCCGTAAGCAATCTCTGCTTGAAAATCTTGAACTTTAAACAACCTAGGCTTGAAAACATATCACAGAGTGAAAATACCTCTTAACTTACTTTAGAAAAAAACTAACAAACCGATGCAAAAAAACTTCATTTTAAAAAGTTTTTAATCAGTTAAACCTTACAGAACCTGTTATTCCCAGGAGGTCTCCCATCCAAGTACTAACCAGGCCCAAGCCTTCTTAGCTTCCGAGATCAGACAAGACCGGGCGTTCTTGGGCTGGTATGGCCGTAAGCAATCTCTGTTTGAAAATCTTGGACTTTAAACAACCTAGGCTTGAAAACATAATCACAGAGTGAAAATACCTCTTAACTTACTTTAGAAAAAAACTAACAAAGCGATGCAATAAAAATTCATTTTAAAAAGTTTTTCAACAGTTAAAGCTTACAGCACCTGGTATTCCCAGGAGGTCTCCCATCCAAGTTCTAACCAGGCCCAAGCCTTCTTAGCTTCCGAGATCAGACGAGACCGGGCGTTCTTGGGCTGGTATGGCCGTAAGCAATATCTGCATGAAAATCTTGAACTTTAAACAACCTAGGCTTGGAAACATATCACAGAGTGAAAATACCTCTTAACTTACTTTAGAAAAAAACTAACAAAGCGATGCAAAAAAGCTTCATTTGAAAACCAGGCCCAACCTGGCCCAAGCCTTCTTAGCTTCCGAAATCAGACAAGACCGGGCGTTCTTGGGCTGGTATGGCCGTAAGCAATCTCTGTTTGAAAATCTGGGACTTTAAACAACCTCGGCATAAAAACATATCACAGAGTGAAAATACCTCTTAACTTAGTTTAGAAAAAAACTAACAAAGCGATGCAAAAAAACTTCATTTTAAAAAGTTTTTCAACAGTTGAAGCTTACAGCACCTGGTATTCCCAGGAGGTCTCCCATCCAAGTTCTAACCAGGCCCAAGCCTTCTTAGCTTCCGAGATCAGACGAGACCGGGCGTTCTTGGGCTGGTATGTCCGTAAGCAATCTCTGCTTGAAAAACTTGAACTTTAAACAACCTAGGCTTGGAAACATATCACAGAGTTTAAATATCTCTTAACTTTCTTTAGAAAAAAAACTAACAAAGCGATGCAAAAAAACTTCATTTTAAAACGTTTTTCAACAGTTGAAGCTTACAGCACCTAGTATTCCCAGGAGGTCTCCCATCCAAGTACTAACCAGGCCCAAGGCTTCTTAGCTTCCGAGATCAGACGAGACAAGGCGTTCTTGGGATGGTATGGCCGTAAGCACTCTCTGCTTGAAAATCTTGGACTTTAAACAACCTAGGCTTGAAAACATATCACAGAGTGAAAATACCTCTGAACTTACTTTAGAAAAAAACTAACAAAGCGATGCAATTGTGGCCGGGATGTTATGTAAGATAATTGTATGTATGTCGTGAACTCCAACAAAACTTATTGTAATTGTAAGCTACGGTGTTCATGTGTTTTTTCTGTGTATTTGTGGGTGGGAACGAAAATTTTGGTTCCACATTGTTTGTGTGGTCAGGGTTACATTAATGGCGCACTCTATAGCTCACGTTCACGTGCAGTTACCTCAGTGTGCTGCGGGAGCAGAGAGGGGTGAGACGCGCGTGCAGTGTTCTCCATATCATGTGTTGTATATAGGTGTATTAAAGTTATTAAAGTTATGTCATGTTGTTGGTATTATGCTGTGTATTATAAGCGCGTGCGGCGTTGTGCCACACGCGCGGTTCTAAAAAAGAAAAAAAAGAAATTTTATTTGCCGCCACGTGTTAGCAGAAGCATGTGTTTCGTAGGATGAGAGGAGGGCCGTGACGCGTGTGATCGTTAGCCACTGACTGTACCCTGCTGTGTTCCCACAGGTATGTTAAATGTGAAATGTATGTAACGTAGCCACTATACGATCGTCATTTTCTTTTTTTAAATTGTATTTTTGTATTTTACTGTTGTTTTACTGTTGTTTAATGTCACTGTTGGCTCACCTGTAAATAGTTTAATATATATCATTTAATGATTGAGTTACTGGTTGAATTCATGTGGTGGGTTTATTTATTTATTTTTTGTTTTTTTATTTAATCATATTTGTATTGACTGGCAGTTGCCTCAGTGTGCTGCGGGAGCAGAGAGGGGATGAGAGGAGGGCCGTGACGCGTGTGATCGTTAGCCACTGACTGTACCCTGCTGTGTTCCCACAGAAATAAAATCTCTCTTTTGACACCAACTGATGTGCATGGGTGATTGGATGCTGGTGTGCATCCGTTACATAAAACTGGTGCCGTGACCCGGATGCACCTGATCAGCCATCGCCGATCGCCGGGACCGAGTGCATGCTGGTGAAGCTGGAAGCACCAAGACAGAAGTGTTCCGAACCTACTGTGTTACGGTCTGCTGCATATCAGTTCTAATAGTGGTGTTGTGTACATAGTGAACCTTCTTTTATTTGGTTATCATCCATTGTGTAATATCAACCCAATATGTCCAGTGATAGGTTAGAAGTATCTGATGCTCTCATGTTGGGTTTGGGGCGTGGCCGAGGGTTACCTAGATTTTTAGGGGTGGGATCGCCAGGCATTAGTCATCCCACAGAGGTCCATACTTCACCAGTAGGTGACACACAACCATGCACTGAGACACCTATTGCTAGACCCAGGTTCTCCACTCCAGCTATTAGCAATGATTTTGCCACACAACAGTTATGTGACCTGATTGGAGACTCTGTCATTAATCGGTTGTTAGCTAGTCAGACCCCCGTGCAGTCATGCCAGTCACCACCGCTGGGTGACACTAGAACCGAACCTGCCAGTAAAACCCTTGATTTATCTCAAGTCAGCTTGATTGTTAAATCCAAAGTGAAGGAGCCACCCATCTTCCGTGGTGATGGAAGAGACAGCTGCTCCATCCAAGAATGGATCGACCAGATGGAAGCGTACCTGCGAAAGAAAGAGTGTGCACAACCTGAAAAAATCGATGAGATTCTGGAACACCTGATGGGCAGAGCAAAGAGCATTGTCAAGGTAACTCTCAAAAGTAACAATTCACATAATGCTACTGTCAACCCCGAAGCAATTTACTGCACCTTGAGACGCTACTTTAGCGAAACTCCAGTGTCATGCCTACCGTTGGCCGACTTCTATTCTACACTGCCCACTGCTCAAGAGACCCCTGTTGACTACTGGGTGAGGCTGAACACAGCAGCTGAAATAGCCAGCAAATATTTGGACCAACAAGGAAGCAGAATGGAGAATATGGATGCTGAAATAGCGATGATGTTCATCAGAAACTGCCCAGATGTCGAACTTTCTAGTGTGTTCAAGTGCAAACCCATAGGTAAATGGACTGTGATCGAGGTGCAGGAAGCCATTGACGAGAATCAGAGAGAGATCCAAGCAAAGAAGCTTCTTCTAGGCATGCACAAGCCTCGCTCATTCCAGGTGGCTACTGCCATGGCCGTCACTGACCCGGCTGCCACCAGCGATGGTGGGTATGCTCACGCTAATGTAGCGCAGTGTGTCCCAGTCAAGTCAAGTGATGCCAAGACAAGTGGAAGTGCTGTTACAGAGTCAGGTACGCTGGAGCGTGTTCTCGACATGTTAGAGAAGGTACTCGAAAGAACGAGCCAGTTCCCCACTGTTGCTCCAGCCAGGCCCTCATCCTTCTCGTGGGACCAGCGTGCTACCTGCCAGGTGTGTAGTGATAAGTCACATTCCACTCGTACACACTGTATGAAGGAGAAGAGATGCCTCGTCTGCTTTGAAACTGGACATCAACGAAGGGATTGCCCTGGGACAACTAAACGCGCTGTCCAGTCTGTTAATCGATCACAGAACCAGGAAAACTGAATTACTCACATTCGGGAGGGGACAATGTGAGTACAGGAAAAGGGACCCTCAATACTGGTGATGCCATGTCTGAGTTTGAAGAAATGGTTGCAGCTACTCCCGACCACACGATGGTGGTGTTTCAGAACGTAATGAAATTGGACAAAGTAGACAGTCTGTTCTATGTGGATGTTATTGTGGAAAAGAAAGTCTCATTGCATGCTCTGCTGGACAGTGGATCCATGGCGTGTACTATGAGCGAAGAGGCTGAACAGAGACTGCTGGATGCAGGGTTGATCACAGCCCAGAGTACAGTACCTACTGATGTTGTCCTTGTAGGCTGTGGAGGTGTCCAAGTCCGTCCTAAGCAGGTGCACGATGTAGATATGGAAGTGTATGGTCACACAGTCTGCGTGCCCACATTAGTAGTACCCGGACAGCAGGATGAGCTGATTTTGGGCACGAATGTCATCAAGTACCTACAGTCTCAAATGAAGCAGATGTCGTCTTACTGGCGCTGTGTCGCACAGCCTGAGGCCCCAGGGAACCCAGAGGTTTCCCATTTCATGAACATGCTGTCTGGCCTCAATCGTTGGAAAGGAAGTGAAATACCTGATGTCATTGGAACTGCTAAACTGGCCCGTGCTGTCACGCTACTTCCAGAGCATGAACATCTGGTGTGGGCTAAGTTACCGGTGACCTCCCCAGTGTCTGAAGGAAGTACCATCGTCATCGAACCACCAAGAGCACAGACCCACAAGAAGGAGGTAATTATTGGTAGAGTCATAGCTACCATGACAGGGGACAGATGGGTGCCAGTTAAGGTTTTGAACGCAGGTCACTCGCCCATAACTCTTAAACGGAACACAAAACTGGCCGATGTCTACCCATGTGTGGCTGTAGAAGATCTTGATGGGGACATCAAGCAGTCACTTGGTGTGACAGCCAAATTACATAACCAAACATTACGAGCTGACTCAAGCTCCAGCATTAGCAATGATCTACAGCGAATGGGATTGAAAGATTTGGACATCGATTCCTGTGAAGTGACGCTGGATTGGAAAATCAAATTGCTGCAATTGATCAAGAAGTACGAGAGTGTGTTCTCCAAGGATAAGCTTGATTGTGGGAAGGCTAGGGACATAGTCCATCATATCCACCTGTCCGACGACAGACCGTTCAGGCTACCCTACAGGCGTGTACCCCCTGCACACTACCAGAAACTCCGACATGTGTTGACTGATATGGAGGAAAGGGAGATCATCAGGAAGTCCAAGAGTGAATGGGCTTCTCCCCTGGTACTAGTGTGGAAGAAGAGCGGTGATCTCCGCGTCTGCGTTGATTACCGGTGGCTGAATGCTCGAACGATCAAAGACGCACACCCTTTACCCCACCAAGCGGATTGTCTGGCGGCCCTTGGCGGCAATGCCATATTCAGTACCATGGACCTGACGTCCGGCTTCTATAACGTTGCAATGGCAGAAGAGGACAAGAAGCTAACTGCTTTCACGACACCAATGGGCCTCTACGAGTTCAACAGGCTTCCACAGGGTCTGTGTAACAGCCCTGCCAGCTTTATGCGTCTGATGATGGGCGTGTTCGGGGATCAAAACTTTTTGACCTTGCTCTGCTACCTAGATGATTTGTTGGTGTATGCTCCAAGTGAGGAGGAAGCTTTGGAACGATTGGAGATGGTCTTCAATCGACTGAGTGCCCATGGGCTGAAGCTAGCTCCAAAGAAGTGCTATTTCCTCCGGCGCAGTGTAAGGTTTCTTGGTCATGTGGTAGACAGGGCCGGTGTTGCTGCAGATCCCGACAAAATCAGCGCCATCTGTGATATGGGAGAAGTGGATCTCATGAGGGATGATGCTGTCACACCATGTCAGCGGAAGATAAAATCATTTCTCGGCATGGTGATGTATTATCAAAGATTTATACAGAACTGTTCTAGAATTGCCAAACCACTCTTCATGTTGACTGCAGCTCCTAGAGGAAGGAAAGGGAACCCAAGAGGAGCTGCTTCATTCAAAAAGTTAAAACCAAGTGATTGGGGGCAGGAGCACAGAGAAGCGTTCCTGCAGCTGAAGTCAGCACTCCTGAATTCGGTTGTACTTGCACATCCAGACTTCAGTCGGCCGTTCGTTCTTTCCACGGATGCTTCTTTGGATGGATTGGGCGCCGTACTGTCACAGGCCCCAGAAGACGGGAGCAAGGCTCAACCAATAGCCTTTGCCAGCAAAGCACTTACTCGTGCCCAGCTTAACTATCCCGCTCACCGACTGGAATTCCTGGCATTGAAGTGGGCTGTTTGTGACAAATTCGGACACTGGCTGAAAGGTCACCCATTCACTGTTTGGACGGATAACAATCCACTGACATACATCCTGACAAAGCCCAAGTTGGATGCATGTGAACAGAGGTGGGTCGCCAAGTTAGCTCCTTATGATTTTAACATCCGATACATACCTGGCAGCCGAAATGTAGTGGCTGACGCGCTCAGCCGACAGCCGTTTGTGAAACCACAGGTCAGTGTGAGATTGGTGGAAGAACCTTACAGAGCATTGTTGAAGGAGGCCGAACAGCTTAAGGAAGACTTGATTCAGGACACTTTTAGGCTAAGCAATAACTGTCAGGCCTTGGTAGAACCTTCCTCCTTTGAAAATCTGCAGCGTCGTTCACTCGGCAGTGAGGAAGTGTCTGCTTTATTGACTGGCTGCATGGAGTGGAACAAGGGACCTGAAGGAAGAGTGATCTCTTGGTTAGCACAGGACGTGGAACAGCTAGTACCATCTGGTCAAGTGCCCTTGCATTCATTCTCCCTCCGGGATTTGCAGGAAAAGCAAGCCGAGGATGCTACCCTTTCCCGTATTCTTGTCTACGTGGCCCGTGGCAGAAGACCTTCACGTAGGGAGCGTGCTAAGGAGACATACAAGGTACTTAAAGCTTTGAAACAGTGGGAGAAACTGAAGATGTTGGATGGCATATTGTATAGAGCCAGTAAAGACTTTCTGACAGGGAAGAAAAGACACCAATTCATTGTTCCGTCATCACTTATTAAGGATGTTCTGGAAGGAGTTCATGACACTGCTGGACACCAAGGTCAAGCCAGGACCCTGTACTTGGCAAGACAGCGGTTCTTTTGGGTTGGAATGGAACAGGATGTTCGTGAGCATGTCAAGTGTTGTAGACGATGCGTGGTTAGCAAGACACCGGAGCCAGAAGGCAGAGCGCCCTTGGAAAGTATTAGAACCACGAGGCCGTTGGAACTTGTTTGCATGGATTTCTGGTCAGCAGAAGATTCGAATGGAAGAAGCGTGGATGTTTTGGTAGTAACAGATCACTTCACCAAAATGGCGCATGCCTTCCCGTGTAGAGACCAGTCAGCTAAGCAGGTAGCACGACAGCTGTGGGACCGTTATTTCTGTATATATGGATTCCCAGAGAGGATACACTCGGATCAAGGTGCTAATTTCGAGAGCCAGCTGATTCAAGAGCTCATGCAGGTAGCTGGAGTCATGAAGTCAAGAACCACTGCATATCATCCGATGGGAAACGGTCAAGCTGAGCGCTTTAACAGAACGTTAGGTGGCATGATCAGAGCTTTACCCCCCAGAGCTAAGCAGAAGTGGCCTCAAGTGTTGCAGACCTTGACTTTCGCATACAACTGTACAGCCCATGAGTCCACGGGCTACGCACCATTCTACCTCATGTTTGGAAGAATTCCACGTCTACCGGTTGACGTTATGTTTCATAACGTTGAAAGAGACAATAATCATGTGGATTATGACAGCTTTGTCAAGAGGATGAGAGATGACTTGAAGGAAGCTTTGTTGGTTGCACAAGCGAATGCAACGGATAGTCAACGTCATCAAGCTGAATTGTACAATCGGAGAATCAAAGGCTGCGACATTGAGGTAGGAGACCAAGTCCTTTTGGCAAACAAGGGAGAACGTGGACGCAGGAAACTGGCAGACAAGTGGGAATCTACTCCTTACATTGTGGAATCTAAGGACCCCAGGTGCCATGTCTACCATGTCAGGAACACCAGCTCGGGACATGTGAAAGTAGTTCACCGCAACTTACTCCTGCAAGCAAATTTCCTCCCGCTTGAAGTTGGAGATGAGTGTTCTTTCACCAGTGAGCCTGAAGTCAGCCAGGTGCATAGCGAGAATTCTGGAGGAACTCAATCTGTTCTAGATTCGGTCATAGACAGTGCTGTGCGTACCGTTAATTGGGTGGCTGAAGTTACCGACACAGTTGGTTGTGCTGAAGATCCACAAGTGCCTTCAGGATTGGAAGTGTCAGAACCTGTTTCCCTACCTGTGAACAACTCACCTTGTGATGACAGTGCCTCAAATAGCAACCATGATATTGAGACTGAAAGCCCGAGTGTTCCTGCTGACTCAGTTATGGTTGTACCCTCCACAACCCCTTTGTCTGATGAGGTTACGTCCCAAGCAACCACTATATCCCAGATTAGGACGAGAGTAGGGAGAATAGTGAAGCCGGTAAGCCGATTGATTCATAACATGACACAGAAAAGTGTACCTATGGAAAGATCAGTTAGTGGGATTGTGAATCTCCTGTCATCGTAATCAATGTCCCATGTGATTGGCATTAATTGTAGATCCATTAAGACACACAGTTAATGAAGTTATCCTGTTCGTAGTAGTGAGTGGTGTATGGGGCACCTCTTTAGCAAGTGATGGAGGAGAACCTGGCCAGTTATCCTCTGTCATTTTCCCTGTAAGTGGGAGACATATGTGTCGCATAGTAGACGATGGTTGTATGGATGACCGGGTTCATAGCATTGTGTCATTGAGCTACTTACCTTACTGAATAAGTTTTGTGAAGTTCAGGGGGGAGTATGTGGCCGGGATGTTATGTAAGATAATTGTATGTATGTCGTGAACTCCAACAAAACTTATTGTAATTGTAAGCTACGGTGTTCATGTGTTTTTTCTGTGTATTTGTGGGTGGGAACGAAAATTTTGGTTCCACATTGTTTGTGTGGTCAGGGTTACATTAATGGCGCACTCTATAGCTCACGTTCACGTGCAGTTACCTCAGTGTGCTGCGGGAGCAGAGAGGGGTGAGACGCGCGTGCAGTGTTCTCCATATCATGTGTTGTATATAGGTGTATTAAAGTTATTAAAGTTATGTCATGTTGTTGGTATTATGCTGTGTATTATAAGCGCGTGCGGCGTTGTGCCACACGCGCGGTTCTAAAAAAGAAAAAAAAGAAATTTTATTTGCCGCCACGTGTTAGCAGAAGCATGTGTTTCGTAGGATGAGAGGAGGGCCGTGACGCGTGTGATCGTTAGCCACTGACTGTACCCTGCTGTGTTCCCACAGGTATGTTAAATGTGAAATGTATGTAACGTAGCCACTATACGATCGTCATTTTCTTTTTTTAAATTGTATTTTTGTATTTTACTGTTGTTTTACTGTTGTTTAATGTCACTGTTGGCTCACCTGTAAATAGTTTAATATATATCATTTAATGATTGAGTTACTGGTTGAATTCATGTGGTGGGTTTATTTATTTATTTTTTGTTTTTTTATTTAATCATATTTGTATTGACTGGCAGTTGCCTCAGTGTGCTGCGGGAGCAGAGAGGGGATGAGAGGAGGGCCGTGACGCGTGTGATCGTTAGCCACTGACTGTACCCTGCTGTGTTCCCACAGAAATAAAATCTCTCTTTTGACACCAACTGATGTGCATGGGTGATTGGATGCTGGTGTGCATCCGTTACACAATAAAAATTCATTTTAAAAAGTTTTTCAACAGTTAAAGCTTACAGCACCTGGTATTCCCAGGAGGTCTCCCATCCAAGTTCTAACCAGGCCCAAGCCTTCTTAGCTTCCGAGATCAGACGAGACCGGGCGTTCTTGGGCTGGTATGGCCGTAAGCAATATCTGCTTGAAAAACTTGAACTTTAAACAACCTAGGCTTGGAAACATATCACAGAGTGAAAATACCTCTTAACTTACTTTAGAAAAAAACTAACAAAGCGATGCAAAAAAGCTTCATTTTAAAAAGTTTTTCAACAGTTAAAGCTTACAGAATCTGGTTTTCCCAGGAGAACTCCCATCCAAGTACTAACCAGGCCCAAGCCTTCTTAGCTTTCGAGATCAGACGAGACCGGGCGTTCTTGGGCTGGTATGGCCGTAAGCAATCTCTGCTTGAAAATCTTGGACTTTAAACAACCTAGGCTTGAAAACATATCACAGAATGAAAATACCTCTTAACTTACTTTAGAAAAAAACTAACAAAGCGATGCAATAAAAATTCATTTTAAAAAGTTTTTCAACAGTTAAAGCTTACAGCACCTGGTATTCCCAGGAGGTCTCCCATCCAAGTTCTAACCAGGCCCAAGCCTTCTTAGCTTCCGAGATCAGACGAGACCGGGCGTTCTTGGGCTGGTATGGCCGTAAGCAATATCTGCTTGAAAATCTTGAACTTTAAACAACCTAGGCTTGGAAACATATCACAGAGTGAAAATACCTCTTAACTTACTTTAGAAAAAAACTAACAAAGCGATGCAAAAAAGCTTCATTTGAAAAAGTTTTTCAACAGTTAAAGCTTACAGAATCTGGTTTTCCCAGGAGAACTCCCATCCAAGTACTAACCAGGCCCAAGCCTTCTTAGCTTTCGAGATCAGACGAGACCGGGCGTTCTTGGGCTGGTATGGCCGTAAGCAATCTCTGATTGAAAATCTTGGACTTTAAACAACCTAGGCTTGAAAACATATCACAGAATGAAAATATCTCTTAACTTACTTTAGAAAAAAAACTAACAAAGCGATGCAAAAAAAACTTCATTTTAAAAGTTTTTCAACACTTAAAGCTTACAGAACCTGGTATTCCCAGGAGGTCTCCCATCCAAGTACTAACCAGGCCCAAGCCTTCTTAGCTTCCGAAATCAGACGAGACCGGGCGTTCTTGGGCTGGTGTGGCCGTAAGCAATCTCTGCTTGAAAATCTTAAACTTTAAACAACCTAGGCTTGAAAACATATCACAGAGTGAAAATACCTCTTACTTACTTTAGAAAAAACTAACAAAGCGATGCAAAAAAACTTCATTTTAAAAAGTTTTTCAAAAGTTAAAGCTTACAGAACCTGCTATTTCCAGGAGGTCTCCCATCCAAGTACTAACCTGGCCCAAGCCTTCTTAGCTTCCGAAATCAGACAAGACCGGGCGTTCTTGGGCTGGTATGGCCGTAAGCAATCTCTGCTTGCAAATCTTAAACTTTAAACAACCTAGGCTTGAAAACATATCACAGAGTGAAAATACCTCTTAACTTACTTTAGAAAAAAACTAACAAAGCGATGCAAAAAAACTTCATTTTAAAAAGTTTTTCAACACTTAAAGCTTACAGAACCTGGTATTCCCAGGAGGTCTCCAATCCAAGTACTAACCAGGCCCAAGCCTTCTTAGCTTCCGAAATCAGACGAGACCGGGCGTTCTTGGGTTGGTATGGCCGTAAGCAATCTCTGCTTGAAAATCTTAAACTTTAAACAACCTAGGCTTGAAAACATATCACAGAGTGAAAATACCTCTTAACTTACTTTAGAAAAAACTAACAAAGCGATGCAAAAAAAACTTCATTTTAAAAAGTTTTTCAAAAGTTAAAGCTTACAGAACCTGCTATCTCCAGGAGGTCTCCCATCCAAGTACTAACCAGGCCCAAGCCTTCTTAGCTTCCGAGATCAGACGAGACCGGGCGTTCTTGGGCTGGTATGGCCGTAAGCAATCTCTGCTTGAAAATCTTGGACTTTAAACAACCTAGGCTTGAAAACATATCACAGAGTGAAAATACCTCTTAACTTTCTTTAGAAAAAAAACTAACAAAGAGATGCAAAAAAACTTCATTTTAAAACGTTTTTCAACAGGTAAAGCTTACAGAACCTGGTATTCCCAGGAGGTCTCCCATCCAAGTTCTAAACAGGCCCAAGCCTTCTTAGCTTCCGAGATCAGACGAGACCGGGCGTTCTTGGGCTGGTATGGCCGTAAGCAATATCTGCTTGAAAATCTTGAACTTTAAACAACCTAGGCTTGGAAACATATCACAGAGTGAAAATACCTCTTAACTTACTTTAGAAAAAATCTAACAAAGCGATGCAAAAAAACTTCATTTTAAAAAGTTTTTCAACCGTTAAAGCTTACAGAACCTGGTATTTCCAGGAGGTCTCCCATCGAAGTACTAACCAGGTCCAAGCCTTCTTAGCTTCCGAAATCAGACGAGACCGTGCGTTCTTGGGCTGGTATGGCCGTAAGCAATCTCTGCTTGAAAATCTTGGACTTTAAACAACCTAGGCTTGAAAACATATCACAGAGTGAAAATACCTCTTAACTTACTTTAGAAAAAAAATAACAAAGCGATGCAAAAAAAACTTCTTTTTTAAAGTTTTTCAACAGTTAAAGCTTACAGAACCTGGTATTCCCAGGAGGTCTCCCATCCAAGTTCTAACCAGGCCCAAGCCTTCTTAGCTTCCGAAATCAGATGAGACCGGGCGTTCTTGGGCTGGTATGGCCGTAAGCAGTCTCTGCTTGAAAATCTTGGACTTTAAAAAACCTAGGCTTGAAAACATATCACGGAGTGAAAATACCTCTTAACTTACTTTAGAAAAAAACTAACAAAGCAATGCAAAAAACTTCATTTTTCAAAAGTTTTTCAACAGTTAAAGCTTACAGCACCTGGTATTCCCAGGAGGTCTCCAATCCAAGTACTAACCAGGCCCAAGCCTTCTTAGCTTCCGAAATCAGACGAGACCGGGCGTTCTTGGGCTGGTATGGCCGTAAGCAATCTCTGCTTGAAAATCTTGGACTTTAAAAAACCTAGGCTTGAAAACATATCACGGAGTGAAAATACCTCTTAACTTACTTTAGAAAAAAAACTAACAAAGCGATGAAAAAAACTTCATTTTAAAAAGTTTTTCAACACTTAAAGCTTACAGAACCTGGTATTCCCAGGAGGTCTCCCATCCAAGTACTAACCAGGCCCAAGCCTTCTTAGCTTCCGAAATCAGACGAGACCGGGCGTTCTTGGGCTGGTATGGCCGTAAGCATCTCTGCTTGAAAATCTTGGACTTTAAACTACCTAGGCTTGAAAACATATCACAGAGGGAAAATACCTCTTAACTTACTTAGAAAAAAACTACCAAGCGATGCAAAAAAAACTTCATTTAAAACGTTTTTCAACAGTTGAAGCTTACAGCACCTGGTATTCCCAGGAGGTCTCCCATCCAAGTACTAACCAGGCCCAAGCCTTCTTAGCTTCTGAGATCAGACGAGACCGGGTGTTCTTGGGCTGGTATGGCCGTAAGCAATCTCTGCTTGAAAATCTTGGACTTTAAACAATCTAGGCTTGAAAACATATCACAGAGTGAAAATACCTCTGAAGTTACTTTAGAAAAAAACTAACAAAGCGATGCAAAAAAAACTTCATTTTAAAACGTTTTTCAACAGTTAAAGCTTACAGAACCTGTTATTCCCAGGAGGTCTCCCATCCAAGTACTAACCAGGCCCAAGCCTTCTTAGCTTCTGAGATCAGACGAGACCGGGTGTTCTTGGGCTGGTATGGCCGTAAGCAATCTCTGCTTGAAAATCTTGGACTTTAAACAACCTAGGCTTGAAAACATATCACAGAGTGAAAATACCTCTTAACTTTCTTTAGAAAAAAAACTAACAAAGAGATGCAAAAAAACTTCATTTTAAAACGTTTTTCAACAGGTAAAGCTTACAGAACCTGGTATTCCCAGAGGTCTCCCATCCAAGTTCTAAACAGGCCCAAGCCTTTCTTAGCTTCCGAGATCAGACGAGACCGGGCGTTCTTGGCTGGTATGGCCGTAAGCAATATCTGCTTGAAAATCTTGAACTTTAAACAACCCTAGGCTTGGAAACATATCACAGAGTGAAAAATACCTCTTAACTTACTTAGAAAAAAACTAACAAAGCGATGCAAAAAAAAACTTCATTTTAAAAAGTTTTTCAACACTTAAAAGCTTACAGAACCTGGTATTCCCAGGAGTTCTCCCATCCAAGTACTAACCAGGCCCAAGCCTTCTTAGCTTCCGAAAATCAGACGAGACCGGGCGCTCTTGGGCTGGTATGCCGTAAGCAATCTCTGTTTGAAAATCATTGGACTTAAAACAACCTAGGCATGCAAAACATATCACAGAGTGAAAATACATCTTAACTTAGTTTAGAAAAAAACTAACAAGCGATGCAAAAACTTCATTTTAAAAAGTTTTTCAACAGTTAAAGCTTACAGAACCTGGTATTCCCAGGAGGTCTCCCATCCAAGTTCTAAACAGGCCCAAGCCTTCTTAGCTTCCGAAATCAGATGAGACCGGGCGTTCTTGGGCTGGTATGGCCGTAAGCAGTCTCTGCTTGAAAATCTTGGACTTTAAAAAACCTAGGCTTGAAAACATATCACGGAGTGAAAATACCTCTTAACTTACTTTAGAAAAAAACTAACAAAGCAATGCAAAAAACTTCATTTTTCAAAAGTTTTTCAACAGTTAAAGCTTACAGCACCTGGTATTCCCAGGAGGTCTCCAATCCAAGTACTAACCAGGCCCAAGCCTTCTTACCTTCCGAGATCAGACGAGACCGGGCGTTCTTGGGCTGGTATGGCCGTACGCAATCTCTGCTTGAACATCTTGGACTTTAAACAACCTAGGCTTGAAAACAAATCACAGAGTGAAAAAACCTCTTAACTTACTTTAGAAAAAA
>NW_021630045.1:0-25124 GCF_900700375.1 Denticeps clupeoides | reverse complement strand
TGTGTGTGTGTGTGTGTGGTGTGTGTGTGTTCTTCAGTGAATGTAAAGCAGAAGTCACCTGTCGGTGTAACCAGTTCATGCTCTCGTCCTCATGTTTCTGAAACACAGAAAGACGCGGGTCAGCATCACGTCAGCCCTCCAGCGTCAGACGAAGGCTGAGCAGAAGCCCCACCTTGGTGCAGACCCCCGTGGTGGCTTCACACAGGGTCAGGATGGAGCTGTTCTGCGCTCGGTTCAGCCAGTTCACTGCCAGCCTGGTGCTGGTGGCCCATTTCACCATGGTGACGTAGAAGTCCTTGCTGCAGGAGGAGACATGCTGCTGTTACCAACAAAACTGCTCGTTCTATTCCATTTACCACCCTTATCCAGAGCGCGGGGGGACAGTCCCCCCCTGGAGACACTCAGGGTTAAGTGTCCTGCTCAGGGACACGATGGTAGTAAGTGGGGTTCGAACCCGGGTCTTCTGGTTCACAGGCGAGTGTGTTACCCGCTAGCAGTGTGTGGGGACGGTGGCACCTCAGTGGCACCTTGGCAGGTCAGGATTCGAACCGGCAACCTTCTGATTACGCTGCCCCGTGTGCACCACATAACAGCAGCATCCGGGTGTTTTAGTCAAGTTGCATCGTGCATTGTGTCGTCCCCTTTTTTGCGTAGTCTTGCGCGCCACTTTTCACACTTTCATTGTGTCAGTCACTGCAGTCAAAAGTTATCACTGGATGTCAAGAGTATTTTATAGGTTTCCTACAAAACTTCTTTTGGTTTGTATTCATAATGCACCACCATCATTTGCTCTCACGGTGACACGGGTGTGAGATCCAACATCACGATTATAAATCGTGGCCTTCAATGGCTTGAAGCAGGTCAGAGGGTGCAGAAAATTTTACTCTGTATTTGTGTGTTTCTAAAGTCACAGTCAAGTCACACTAGACAATATGCATGTTACTGTTGTCCAGTCAGTCTTGTATTTTATTGCGTCCTGGAAGAGGTGGCAGGGGACCTATTTTCACTCTTATTTGTGGGTGTGGTCCCAGCAAACAATGGCATAAGGTTCAAACTGCCATTATTGCTGACAACGATGTGTTTTGAGGACAAGTGAAAGTGAAGTGATTGTCAGTATACCCCTCATTTCTACCTCAATATTACCCGCTGTGTATCACTTCACTTATGATCATGTGTGCTGTGAGTTTCCATCAGTCCAGCCTAATCAGACAACGGTTTGTCAACCAACCCAAGATGGAATTTCTACCTCAATATACCCAATTTCTACCTCAGTATGCCCCATTTCTACCTCAGTATACCCCATTTCTACCTCAATATACCCCATTTCTACCTCAATATACCCCATTTCTACCTCAGTATACCCCATTTCCACCTCAGTATACCCCATTTCTACCTCAGTATACCCCATTTCTACCTCAATATACCCCATTTCCACCTCAGTATACCCCATTTCTACCTCAGTATACCCCATTTCTACCTCAATATACCCCATTTCCACCTCAGTATACCCCATTTCTACCTCAGTATACCCCATTTCTACCTCAGTATACCCCATTTCTACCTAAGTATACCCCATTTCTACCTCAATATACCCCATTTCAACCTCAATATACCCCATTTCTACCTAAGTATACCCCATTTCTACCTCAGTATACCCCATTTCCTTCTACCTAGTATACCCCATTTCTACCTAAGTATACCCCATTTCTACCTCAGTATACCCCATTTCTACCTCATATACCCCATTTCACCTCATATACCCCATTTCTACCTAAGTATACCCCATTTCTACCTAAGTATACCCCATTTCTACCTCTAAGTATCCCCATTTCTACCTCAATATACCCCATTTCCTCAACCTCAATTACCCCATTTCTCTATTCTACCTAAGTATACCCATACCTTTCTACCTAATATACCCCATTCTACTCCCACCGTATACCCCATTCCTCCACCCATTGAGGAGTTCTTCTCAGCTTGGAGGTGGAAGGTATATGAGCGTAACACACCCATACACAAATGTGTGTGGGGATATAACCGCAGAGGCTGGATAAGACATTCTAGGAGGTTCTTTCCATGTTGCATTGTTGCTCAGTATACAGGACCGGCAGGAATTGTAGAGCTTTTACGTTCAGTATGTATATATGTTTTCAGTTGTCTCTTCATTCCCCCCTTATGCCTGAAGCATTGCAATGCATTGATTTTGCTGGACAGCAAGAGCAGAGCATGGTACGCTACCATATACCTGTGCGATCGATAAAATATTCTTCTTGAATCAATCTCCCGCAATAAGAGTTTTGTATTTTCATGTCCTGCCATTGAGATGTTTTGTGCATTAGAAAATGTTTCGATTGATAACGTGACTTTCTACATTCCTGCTGTCACCAATCAGAAGAGTCGGATCCTTACCCAATCCTGGGGTTCTCCGGCTTCTTCATCTCCACGAAGTGCGGCGGGCCGGTCAGGCTGACCACATACAGCTGGATTGAGGGGTTCACCTCCCCTGCCTGCAGGGACCAGAGACAGAGTCTGTGCATTTTTCCATCAACTGCATACAAAGAAAGGTCCTAAAAAACATCCTGTGAGTAAGAATATTTATGATTACTATTAATATAATAATTATAATACACTGCCCTGGATTTGATTGGTTTGGAGAAGGGCAGGGACAGGACAGAGCCGCAACTTTTGAATAACGGCGGATTAATAAACAGTATTTAAGTGTGACATAAGCATCACAGTATGGACGCTGTAGCTCACTTTAGGATAGCGGTATTCCTCTCCAACAGGGTACGGGGTCCCGGTGAACTTGGGAATCTCCATTCGGGGCACCAGGCTGTCGTTGATGGTGGCGTAGGCCAGTCTGAGGCCATCTGGAGACCACCAGTGGGCCACGTGGCTCTGAAAGATCTCCTCTGCGACAGAAAAGCAGCCCGTCACCACCAGAGGCGAATATTTACAACCTTATTCTGCCGTTACCACGACAAAACATCCCGATTCCTCCCATCCTCAGAGTGGAAACACACACACACACAGAGCACTGCAGTGCTCTATAAATACCGATATAAATAAATAAAGGCCTCCTTGATTTATCACCTCCATTCAGCCTGGTTGTTCATTCGTCACTCGGAGCGCCGTGGCTCCGGAGCTGCTATGGCGACGGCGTAGCTCGGCTCGGCCCCGGGAGGTGACATTTCACTCAGGGCCATCGCACTCCTGCTCCACTCGGCAGCTTTCACGTGCCAATTACAGAGGGAGGGAGGGAGAGCAGGAGACACGAATCCGTCGCTCTACACCAGCAGGTCACCCCACAACCCCACTACAGGCCTGACCTGTTCTCAGAGCTTCTCGGGGAGCAGCATGTGAGAATAGGAACGTCGGGATCAGTCACGTCGCACATGAAGCCAGAGAGAAGCTTCTGGATAACGTTCAACTCGTCACAAATAAGAAACATGGATGGAATAGAGATGAAGCCAGACGACGTCCAGATCCTGATTAAACACATACGGCCATAAAAAGACATAGTGCATGATGGGGCGCGTTCACTAATACTCACTTTCAATAGTTTGTTGGTGTTGGTAGTGGGCGTGGTCATGTTTGTGTATCAGGGGTGTTAGGAAGGTAGAGAAAGGAGGATTGAGCATTGAGTGGAGGGGGTTTAAATAGTCCGGAACGAGGAAGTAGGGCGTGCGAGAGCTGTCAATCATGCCTACAGGCTCCACCCCTTTTTAGTTAGTCCCTCCTCTACAACAGGCCGACATTTCTAGTTTGGGTGAGCATGGCCCATAATGACCAACTGTGAAGGGAAACACAACTCCAACCTGAACACTCACTCCCACGCAGCATTACTCCCAACACAGAGCTCAGCATCGACCTTCACACCCGTTATCAGTGTAACGCGGGCCTCGCCGGGCCAGATAACGTCTCTTTATTGAAGTCGGCTTTCAGCAGGGAACTCCTCTTCTCTCCAGAGGTCAGAGACTCCCATCAACACCACTCAGGACCCACAGGAGAACTCTCCCTGGATTAATATACAAGTAATGCTGTGGTGAATAATTATTATTATTCTAATAAGAAGAAGAAGAAGAACCCATGAAAAACTAAATCTCCCATTCCTTCCTGACCACCAGGTGGCAGTAATGCTCCATTAATAGGAAGCAGATTTTATGAGTGTGTGCGTGTGAGTGTTCCGAATTATCTTATTCCTTTTCCAAACTGAGAGCATTGTTCCGTTTGAAGAATGTTACTTCCTGACGGTATTTTGAAAAACTACCATCTACGGCGAAGTCTTGCAGTTGTGTCCATCCGGTAAAGAGTTCAAGAAGACGATTCGAGTGTCACTCACATCGTAACAATGGCTGAACAAAGTGACACTCAAGGCCTTCCTCCTCCATATTTATCTTTTCTACAGCAGAGAACCTGAACAAGAAGTGCAGGTCAGGATCAAGCCCTCCTGCCGTCATTCCGTCCTGGAAGGAGGTCTTTTTTTACTCTGCCTCACAGCTTACACGCTGCATAGAAATACCGTTTTAAATGAAAATAGTTCTAAGAACTCCACAGATACAGGGCATCCCATGACCTTCATTATGAATTTGTTGTACTGGTAACTGACGGAGGTATAAAACATCTAATCTGAGAGACAGGACAGACAGACGGATCACAGGCTTGTATAGAAATAGAATAGATCTATTTTAATAGATCAGGCCATGACGTCAGTACAGAATCCAGCAGCACATCCATCAAGTTTCAGAACCAATAATATTAATACCACAAACTTAATATCCTCTTAAATGTCTAATTATTTACATCTGATGTCATTATTTGCAAATTAGCCACACCTGTGGGACTAATAAAAAATGATTCTTATATTTATAACATTTAAAGTTATTCTATTCACAGATAAATGCAAAGAAACAACAAGAAAGACTTTTCTTTTTATGGAATAAATGCTGAATTACGATGCCCACCTTCGTACAGCCAGTCGCTCAGGCCGTTGAAGACGAGCCCGTCCTTCCCCGTTGTCACCAGGCGGATGGTGCGGTCCTTCACCGACGCCCGGTAGTAAATGTTGTTCTCGAATATGAAGATCTGCGGGGAGACCAGGTGTCACGGTTTCAGTCTGAACCATGCCGAGAAGAGGACTGGGGACTGTCAGGTCCTGACTGGTCCTAATGAAACGGGCTGCGGGACGCCGCCGTGTCCATCCAGAAGGCAGCTGGTTGTTAGCCGATCTCCGCGGGTGATCCCCATCGGTCATCCACCGGTTCCACCACGTTTAATATTTTTAAAGAAATTGATTAGCTGTATCAGGACTGACTGCAGCTGTGCTCATCACCGGTGGCCAATCCTGACGCCGCATAAAAAGCCGGCATCCTAGTGAACTTCTGGTGGACCTGAGCATGAACTTGAGTTCTGGCAATCGTTTAGTTATTATTCCCCTTTATTTCCCAGCATGTCCTGCTTCTGCGCGTCCTTCGCCGTCAGCAGAGGGGACGTGCGGAGACAACCACGCAGGGGAAGCCAGGCAAGGGTGGTAGTAGCCTAGTGGGTAACACACTCGCCTATGAACCAGAAGACCCGGGTTCGAATCCCACTTACTACCATTGTGTCCCTGAGCAAGACACTTAACCCTAAGTTGCTCCAGGGGAGACTGTCCCTGTAACTACTGATTGTAAGTCGCTCTGGATAAGGGCGTCTGATAAATGATGTAAATGTAAATGTAAATGTAAGCCGGCGTGACAAGCTGTATGACACATTTCTGATCTGCTGATTCCACGTCACATTGTCCTCATGTCCTCATGTCCTCCGGACAGGTCGGATATTACAGAGAAAGCTGTGATTCGTAGGAGGTGGCGAATGGACGGTAGACGACTGCCGGCACGGCGGTAAAACTACCTGACCGCTCTTCTTCGGTTTTTTCAGGTTAACTCATGATGTCCAGGCGAGTCTGGTTCTGTGGTTGGAGTTTGGAACCGGCCATATTCTGTCACCCGCCTGTTCCACACACAGAAAGCTCTGGAACCAGACGTGTCAGGAGTTGACAGAACCGGAGCGAGGCCTGCTGGGAAAAGACTCGGGGAACCGGGATCCGGGTATAAAGAACCATCATGGCTCCTCACTCCTCAGCCGCTGATGGAATGTGTCACCCCGTCTGTCTGAAGCTCAGCAGCTCAGAAGCTACAGACCAGGGTGGTTCAGCACGACCTCGCGACCTCATCACCTGGACCAGCGGTGGCCTAGCGGGGAAGGAGATGGCCCACACACTGGTCCCCGGGCGCCCTGTCATGGTGCCCACTGCTCACTCAGGGTGACGGTTAAATACAGAGGACACGTTTCACTGTGTGCTGCGCATTACTGTGACAATCACTTCACTTCACAAAAAGCAGGAGAGAGAGAAAGAGAGAGTGTCACCTTCTCTGTCTATCGGGGGGACAATCCAGGTCCGTGACTTATCATGTGTAGATTTGGATCTGGTTGTTTTTGGCGTCAAGCTGTCATTTCACTTGTTATTAGTCTCAGACGATGTGAAATTTCAAAGAATAAAGATACAAAAACGGTACAAAATGCTGTAAAACACGGTATTTACAAAACCACCAATACGGAACCGTAAACATCAACACACACACACACACACACACACACACACACACACACACACAGATGGTACACCAGTGGCGTGCATGTGAAACTGTGGCATAACGAAGCCCCCTGCCACCCTGTCTGTGCCCAGGCTGCCCTGGCAGTGCCACCGTGTCACCCAGTGGACAGGATTGTAAATGCCAGCCGGTGGGCGGAGTCCAGAACAATTCCGCCAATTTCACGGCCGTAGCCATTCCTGCCCGGGTCTGTGGCCAGGTTCACAGGCCTCGGGTGAGCCTGCCACGCCAGACTGTCCCTCGGGACGTCACTGTACGGTACCGTGTGCGGGCAGCACGAGGGTCAACGCCACGATGGAACTCCCCTCCAGAGCAGCTTGCTTGATTCCCTGGTTTAACGCATGAAAGGCCGTACGTGGAGAAGACGGGTGGGAAAAGGGACTCACCAGCTGCTGCCCCTAGGGCCCCACCCGGCATACTGCAGTTTACTGCGCGGCACCTCCGACGGGGTCAGCGGGTACACGTCCCTGGAAAAGAAGGAGATGAGAAACCTTCCGCTCTCTCGCTCTATATGGGACTTTACAGGTTTAACCGGAAATTCTCCAGGAAAAAAACGTACTGGTTGGTGAGGTTGCAGATGATGTAGTCGGCCATGTAGGAAAACTGGTAGATCTGAGAGGAAAGACAGTGATTCACGGGCATCCTTCCATGGACGTTGTCCAGCGTTTATATCTTACATGAAACGACATTTCATTGAAAAGAACTCCATCAAAGCAAAAGAAAGAAACATCTTTACACCCTGATGGCAGAATAGAAGAATGTGACACTGATGTTTCATATCACAATAACAACCAACAATCGTAAACTCAGACCCCGTTCAGACCCTCACAGTACCTTTGAATACTGAATGAACAATAAATCATTAATAAAGCATTCAGAAGAACAACCATAGATGCTGGTGATCAGCCGAACATCAGGTCAATATCGTAGCGTAGATGCCACCACGACTCACCGGTTCAATGTTGAGGGCGAACAGGACGTACTTCATGTCGGGGGAAACATGGTATTTACTCGCTGCGTGTCTTTTCTCTGAAACGGAAATAAGGATTTTTGAGGACGAGTGTCCAGTTGAATCACGTGCAGTGACGAATGCAGGAGAACTCACAAAGAGAGCCCTGTCCACCACGACGTCGGTTTTATTGGTCTCCACGTTGATCCTGACCAAGTCTCCATCTCTGGTGCGATACAGAACTTCTTCATCTGAGGAAGGTGCGAGAAATGAAGATTACGAAGCAGGCTGGGTATCGACCTTCTCCTGCTTGACCCTGTTGATCAGTCTGGATGAAGCTGGAATAATAAGTTCTGCGAGAACATGGAACAGAACGGACGTGACCACTAACGTCACGTTCACTAGTTCCCCCATCAGAGTGTTGGTAGCGGGCGTGGTCGAGTTTGTGTATAAGGGGTATTATCTGTACAGCATTTCACTGCATGTCACACCGTGTATGAATATGTACGTGACAAATAAAATTAGAATTTGAGAGTGGAGGGAACTGGAGTAGAAGGGAGGAGACGGATGCTGTTCGACACCTGGGCATGGCACGTATTGACAGAAGGGGGTTTAAATCTTCCAGAACGAGGATGTAGGGGGTGTGGGAGCTGTCAGTCATGCCTACAAGCTCCTCCCCTCTTCAAACCATCTGGGTGTCAGAAAACAATAACACACAGAACAAAAAATGCCGATAACTAGCAGGCAGACGCTTCTGGTTTCTCCCGGTTTATTTCTGGAACCTCCTGAATATGATGAGATATTAGTGACAACACCCACACACACACACACATATACACATACATATACACCCACACACTACGTCTCATACAGCACCAGGGACATAAAGTCCAAGAAGTCGCCATCCCGACACCAGACTGCCCACAAACGTCTTTGTGTGGTGACGGAAAATAAAAGTCGACAGACTGCAGCGCGCCAAATTTCAGCAGAAGGTTAATGATACATTACGAACAAGGCAGCAAAGCCACACACACATACACATACACACAGACACATACATATACACACACACACACAAACACACATACATACACACACACACACACACACACAACACACCATACACACACCACACACAAACACACACACACATACACACAATACACACATACATACACACACACTACACCAACACACATACATACACACACACACACACACACACACACACCACATACACACACACACACATACATACACACACACACACAAAACACACATACATACCCACACACACACACACACACACATACACACACACACACACAGATGATTCATTGGCATAAATTGGGTGTCACTATGGGGACAGGATTGTGGATGGGTAACGGTGGTGGAAGGACCATGTTACTGAAAAGCAGAGCGCAATGAAACCATAATCCAACTACATTTCTTCATAAATGGGCCGGTGGTGGCCAAGGTGCCACTGAGGTCCCTTTGATGAAGGTCCCGTCCCCACACGCTGCTCCCCGGGCGCCTGTCAGGGTGCCCACTCCTCACCAAGGGTGACGGTTAAATACAGAGGACACGTTTCACCGTGTCACTGTGTGCTGTGCTGCAGTGTTTCACAACCACTTCACTTTCATTAACCTCCTTCCTGCATGTCATGTGATGAAATGTCTTCTTTACTACTAACGTGAAGTCTATTAACTCTTTTCAAAATGAAGCAACGATGTACAAATCTGAATGTCGGTCACACACAAGCTGGTTAATAATTTGAGATAATGTTTCTAAATGTCCAACTGGGCGAAGAGTGTTATTAAGCGCTGATAGAAAGGTCTGTACCACAGACACCTCGTCTTCCCGTTTCTACAGCAGCTCTGCAAGATCCAGGGCAGCCGGAGAGATGGCACCGCCGTAAAGAAACGGATTCTCCACATGATGAAATGTTAAATGGGCGGTGAGAGCATGAAAATGGGACCACATCAAAAGAAGGATCACAGGATATGAGCTGGGCAACGCAAGGAAAATGAAAATTCTGTAATATGAACATTCATATCCTCAGATATCTGAATGTTGTATTAAGACACAGCTTAGAATATGAGCTCAGAATGGTTTAATATTCTCTGAACCACTATATGGATAAATTGCTCGATTCTCATTGGTCGGAATCTAAAATGGAAAACATCTGAAAAACAATTTTCAGATGTGAGGGGATCCTCTATGAGGTGCTTCAGGTCATGGGGTTCCTTGCCTCCTCATTCATTATGCTAATTTTGCACATGCAAATGCATGTGTGTGTGTGTGTGTGTGTGTGTGCAGGACAGGGGTCAGGGGTCACGTGGGCCACTCACCACTGAGCCACTGGGCTTCGGGATCGTGGGCCTGCAGCTCCCCACTGAAGAGATCCTCCACCGATATCTTCTTCTTCTGCGCCAGGCTGTCATCGTCCACTGCATGCAGCACACAGGGAGCAGGGAGGGTAAAGGTCAAAGTAAAATATCGGGGGGCGAAATGTCCATTTCTCTTCTGCAGAGCGTTTCCTGACGCCGACTGCAGAGCAACTGCAAAAGCCTTTTAGACACAGTGACTCTCCAATAAAATCCTAATGGCACTGAAATGTGAACATCTGAAGGTACTCTGCTATTTTGAGTCCTCATAAACCTCCTCTTCAGCCTCAGCTTTCCTGACTAGAAATCAGAAGTTAGAGAGAAATGCTTCCTTCCTCTGACTGGGGATCATGAGAGTCTTCTATCAGTTCTACAGATCACTTCTATTCTTGAAGTGCAGAACTTACATTCATCAAGTCAGAGTTTGTGGACATGAAAATAACACTTTCATGATTACTATGAATTCTATTTGACATTTTGAGCCTTTGGTCCATATTGGTGAAGTGAGTGAAATCATATTTGCATTGATAAATTCCCTATAAATAAAAGAGTATGATACTCAGTAAATAATTTTTATTACTCATGCACTGAAAACCTTCTCTGTGATTTTTGCCCCACAACAACCTGTAACATCCAACATCTAAACGTCTCTGGAGACATGATAACCATCTTCAAGAACAGCGAATATATTTATTAACTCCCTCACGTCCTGTCTGATGTGTATCAGAACCTCTACATCGCTCTCTGTCTCAGCTTCATCTGCAGTGTTGGTGGTGGGTTTATAGATAGTTGATGGTAGGTTATAGATATTTGGTGGTGGGTTTATAGATATTTGGTGGTGGGTTTATAGATATTTGGTGGTGGGTTTATAGATAGTTGGTGGTGGGTTATAGATATATGGTGGTGGGTTTATAGATAGTTGGTGGTGGGTTATAGATAGTTGATGGTAGGTTATAGATATATGGTGGTGGGTTATAGATATTTGGTGGTGGGTTTATAGATAGTTGGTGGTGGGTTTATAGATAGTTGATGGTAGGTTTATAGATATATGGTGGTGGGTTATAGATATATGGTGGTGGGTTTATAGATAGTTGGTGGTGGGTTATAGATATATGGTGGTGGGTTTATAGATAGTTGGTGGTGGGTTATAGATAGTTGATGGTAGGTTATAGATATTTGGTGGTGGGTTTATAGATTGTTGGTGGCAGGTTATAGATATATGGTGGTGGTTTATAGATGGATGATTTTTATTTGATATCCTGCAGAGGACCTTTTCTGGAATTTTGCTTTTCTCCACTTATCCTTGAACTCTGATTGGCCAGCATGCCTGTCCACCATGACCAGAGCTGTTAATCAGTTTGTTCAATTAGAGTTGTGTTTCAAAATCTGACGCCTCTTGTGGTGAGTAAACAGTTGTTTGTAATATTTATTAATATTTTGTAGTGTTTACTGATTTGCAGACATTGACTTTAAGTCGATAAGTAAGTTGTGTCGAGTTAGCATAATGATGGTGACCAGATCTCCTTTATTCACCAAAAATGTTGGGTCAGTTTTTAAGAATCTGGGTGATTTAAAATTCATCACATCACATTCACTACAGTCTTCACTATCACATATCAATATGTTTTTAGTGGTAATTGGATTGATGAATTGTTTATTTAAAATGGATACATTTTAACTCTACGTATCTATACATATATCTCAATTCACCATGTAACGTTGAATATTTGTAATATTAACACTGCGGTACCATGAATATATGGTTCATGGTCCAGTGTTGATTAAATACCAGTAATACTTCAAATCTACCTGGTGGACATTATGGCGTGACTTTATAGGGTCATTCTTTTTCAAACAGTTCAAATTCAAATGCTAAATTTAAGCCAAAAAATCACAACTATATGATTCACTAAGGCTGCAAGTCTGCTGACAGGCGGCACTTCACTTTAACAAACACGACTCCAAATGGAAATCGCAGCCGCTGCGCTTAATTTAGCTGTTGGATGAGTTATAATTTATATGTTAATGCAATCTCAGTGTAATCTATAAACCCGATTGCACCATAATTAGAAAAAGTATATCTGAGCGGCTGATAGAAAAAAATCCTGGCAACCGTTAAAGTGAGAAGATTTATTTTCCGACACGGTGAAAATGCCACTTCTGATGTGCTGCCAAATGACTTTTATGATTTAATAAAGTGCATCAAATGAAACTAGTGGAAACTTATCAGTTGCTCTGAGTGGACATACATTTTGATATTTTTTCTGATGACGGATGTTGGGGGGTCAGTGAGCCCGATCTCACCTGGGGTCAGCAGGAACGACTGACGTGACGATCAGAGAAGCAGATGACCAGGATGACCAGCAGGGCGATGGCGATCCCCTTCCAGTTCCTCTGTGGAGGGCTGCTGCCCACCAGCTCCTGTGGGAAACAGACACCGCACACGATGAAAGGCCTGTCTCGGCTCTGGAGCTCCTGCCCCAACAACGCACATGAAAAAGGCTAAATAGAAGTGGTGCTGGGCAGACGGTTCCTCTCGAAATATTCCACTAGACAAGTCACCCAGTCTGAATGCAGACTCTACTGGGAGGACTTCAGAGGCCGTTTCTGAAGCGGGTGGGAGGACAGGCTGGGTGCTCAGAACTGTGTCAGAAAGGCCTGTTTTATCTCCGGGGATTTCATAGCGTGTCATTCACAAGACGGGCGTCATCAGTCTGGAATCATGGTGACCTGCTCCTGCTGCTCTGGTCTGTACACCAACGTGAAGATGATCTCTGCAACGCAGGCCTATATCAGCTTATTAGATCACATTCACCCAGAGCAGTGGTCCATCATCTGCAGGACCGACTGTCATCCAGGTGTGTCAGTGAAGGCCACAAAGATATGAAGGTGAAGGTCAGGGGGTCCCTGCAAAATTCACATCAATCCGATTAATAACTGATGTTTCTCACCACCCTGCCGAATACGTGATGGTACCCAACGTCCATCACGTCATGTGCTTCCCGCTGCTCACTTATCCCTCACTAGACCCACTGACTGGCCAATGCATATTTGGGGACAATTGCAGAAACGGATTTGACTACCCACAATTCAGCAGTGCTCGACGTCACCCCTGTTCAATGTGACGCCTTACGTAGCATGTTCGTGTCATGGTTCGAACACACATGGCGCTCCTTGCTTGTTATCTCCTGTTTTATGTAATAAATGTTCCTGTATGTTCTCTCTGTTCTCCTGGTTCTGTTTTCTTGCCATGTTGTGCTACGGCCTGAGCCTCGTTCCCACGCTCGTCTCTGTAATCCTTTAAAATATTAAAGCTTTAGTCATAAAAAATGATCACAATTAATCTTGAATAACTGCAACTGATTCTTGACAAACCCTAATGACAAAATTCAGACTCAGTGAAGTTGAACGTTATCTCACACGTTATTACATAATCCACACCATCACCACACCAACTCTTGACCCCATCAGAAATGAGCCAATCACAGAAGCGATTACTGACCTGCGCAGCGTTTTATTCGACATTGTTACACCCAGATTTTCATTTTAGATCAATTCCTGCTAATCAGCAGGAGGAATTAATGGACATCATTCATGATGGTTCCAGCGGATTCTCCTCTCTACCTTCTGATCTTCTGTCTGCCTGGTATGTCTCATCTAGTCAGGTCCGAATGCAAAGTCCTTAACGTTACGTAAGGGATTTTTGTGAACCATCTCCCAAGGTCTCAACGCCTGTCGCTGCAGTTCTGGACTCCTGAGTGGGAATGAAGCTTCTCTGACAAGCATGACTCCACCAGACCTCCAGGAGGAAAAGTGCATTGAAAAGAAAACACAAAAACGAAAAGTGGAGCAGAGACAAGTCAGCGTCCACCGGGACCCCAGCAGTGAAATGAAACCGTTTTCTGTGGTATGAACCCCCGGCGGGTGAAACACTAGTCCAGACCTGGGGTGCAGGCTGGGTTTCGTTTGAGGTGGCCGTGGGAGCAGGAGCTGGCAACTCAGGGTTCTTCACTGATGGAAGATAATGATGGCGTGTAAACGCCCCGAGCAGAAGCTGCAGCTCGCTGCCGAGCGCCCCTCAACCTTCAAATGGCTGTGCTGCTCATTAAAGTCCAAACCCTGCTTTACCACCACAACCCTGGTCAGATGGTAGTCTCCCATAATTCTCCCCTCCAACCAGGTCGAACCCGACACAAACTGGACAACATCATGTAGGATATTTCAAACAGGACACACAAGACAAGACAAAACGTGTCCAAAATGTGTAGGAATGTCCAAAAAAGAGCAGAGATGTGCAAAATGTTCAGTATGTTATCAGGTGCATGAGGCTGGAAGTGTGTTGTTGTTGAGTTTTATATCCCGTTTTTTGGTGATTTCAGTGCATTGAGAGAAGTGCACAAAAAACCAAACTGATTAAAACCGGACCAGTTTCCGCTCATCTGCCGCTGTCTTACCGCTCATCTGCCGCTGTTCAGAACAGGCCAGTCTGGGAGGAACCCAGGTCAGAACTTCTCTCATTCATGAATGAATGCGGCAGGTCGAGTAAGAACTCGCTTCTTGTCCTTTAGCAATAAAATTCAACAATGGCATGTATGAGTAAAGTGGTTAAAAATACACATCAGCATTAGATCAGATTTCTGGTGAACTTTCCACCTGTGTGAATGTGTGCTGCCATTTCTGCGTTGGTGATTATGTCCCTGCTTGTTTCCTGGACTCGAGCAGATGCATCCATCCCCGCACCGCGCCCTCGGACCGTTAGAGCATAAGAACCTGTACTTTACATCTGATGGCTTCAGATCAGCATGGAAATCTTACCATGGTACCAAGTTACCATTTCATCACTTTCCAGGGGTGAACCGTATCTGGAATATCAGACCCACATTAAAAATGTGCTTCATCTGATCCTCTAAGAAGGATATCTGATAGAAGGGCCCTTTTTACACTGATGCCGCAGCATTTCTCAAACCAGAAAAAAAATTAAAATGACAGGACTGACAAAGAAAGACAGCAAAATGTGGCCACATTTCCCACATGGAATATTTTGTACAACTGTATTTATGTAAATACGATTTAAATGTAAATTGAATGAATGTTCTGATTCCACGGTGAGCTGAAGCAGCAGGATAAACCATCAGAAACCTGGAGGACTTTCCACCACCACCTGCGCCTCTAAACAAACTCAAGTTCAGATCTGCTGATAAAGCTGCTCCTCTGTTTACTGCAGACAAACAAGAAGATCAGCAGGGCAGGAAAATCTGCGAATAGCATCTTTCATTTCTGCAAAGCGCCGCCGCATTAAAGAATATTAGCTCAGCTCAGAACAGATCGCAGGTAAGCAAGGGAGACGGAGAAGGCTGAACATCACGCCAAGCTCTTCAATAAAACCATGTATTATACTCAACCCCACATTTAAATTCATGCATTAGCATCAGCCAAAAACGTCCACAGTCTTACAGAATATGGACATTTTCTGACATGTTTCATGCATCACTGAACAAACCAATTACAGACGATAATCAATCAATTATTTTCAGATAAACATCTGAATGTTCACCCAAAATGTTCCAAATGTGACATCAAATACAACATATTCATTAAAAAATCGTTCGAAGGTTCTCCAGCAATTTATCACAGTCAATGTCTAAATCAATAATATTTTTCGCTTCCTTTGGTTTAATCCAAACTTCTGGAATGGTGGGGCACGCCCCTCCAGTGAGGCATACAGGCATGACAGGTGAAGTGCAGAGGAACATGAGGAAATGTAGGTTTTTTGCCTTCATTAATGCAGTTGTTGAAAGAAATTTTGAGTTAAAACATCTACACACAAGAGTTTATTTCTGCAGCGGTTGCGGTTCTGGACGAAAAAACATTTTTTTTTTTTTTTTTGCAGCTTACTGCTTGACCAGCCATGACTGCGGGCAGCACCATAATATAGTTTCTGATGGGGCTTGACAGGTGGGGAATGATGGAAAATGCACACACACACACAACACACACACACACACACACACACACACACACACAGTTTGGCTGTTTTCAATTGAACCTTTTCACCTTTTATGGACACATCATCAGCAACATTCACCACGAAAGAAGAAAACGTGCCAGTCGCGTATTTCCTGTACATTTCCCGTGCCCATGTGACGTCCGGCAGCTTCCTGACCGATCCCATCCACAGAACGCTGTAAACATCTCATTTCCAGGGAACGTTGGCCTTCCTGACAGCTGCCTTTTATCAGCGCCCCGCCTCATTACCGCCAGTTTCAGCTCATCGTGATGGCGGTAACCCGGCTCCCGTGCTGCGGCGGCTCCTACTGACGTCTGAGGCTTAATTAGACCTGAAGATACCAACGCCGACGTACCAGAGGCGGTAATAAGCGTTCTCTCACAGCACGCCAAGCCCTCTGAACGCCGTGTTCCGTTCCCGTTTCACTCACATTCACATTTATTAGACGCCATTCCAACGTGCAGCCGACCAGATGCTAAACAGCCACGTGGACGCTCTGAAAAACGGAGAATAAAGGCGGGTCTTAAAACACTCCACAGTGGGGGCCGAAGGAACAGGTGCCAGAATTAAACCCTGGGGGACTCCACAGTGGAGAGGCCTCACAGAGCATGACCTCCCCCCAAGATAAGACCTGAGCCATTCCAGAACTGTCCGCCAAGGGTTGCACTAACATGGTAGAATTGCCAGAATCTGTTACTACAAACAGGTCATTAAAAACCTTCAAAAGTGAAGATTTTTATCCTGATTAGAAGATATCAAAATTTGACTGTGTTTCTAAAGAGGTGGTAGTAGCCTAGCGGGTAACACACTCGTCTATGAACCAGAAGACCCAGGTTCAAATCCCACTTACTACCATTGTGTCCCTGAGCAAGACACTTAACCTTAAGTTGCTCCAGGGAGACTGTCCCTGTAAATACTGATTGTAAGTCGCTCTGGATAAGGGTGTCTGATAAATGCTGTAAATGTAAAGAGGACTCTAGCTGCTCTAGAACAGATTTTTCCTAAATCTTCGCCATTAGCAGAAGCTTGGAGATAAGCCTGTAGTCTGATACTTCTGAAGGGTGGTAGTAGCCTAGGGGGTAACACACCCGCCTATGAACCAGAAGACCCAGGTTCAAACCCCACTTACTACCATCGTGTCCCTGAGCAGGACACTTAAGCCTGAGTGTCTCCAATAGGGCCTATGGTTGTCAGCACCTTCTTAAAAACTGTTGAGGGAGAGGGTCAAATGGACAGAAGAAGTTTAAATTTACTGATCATATCAGAACGATCTTCAAAAGATACTGGCTCAAAGCTGCTAAAAGTAAAGGAGGAGCAGATGGTACCAGGAATGGATTGGACAGAGGAGTAACAAGCCTTATCTTGGCAACTTTTCCCATAAAAAATGAAAGAAAAGAATCACAGAAGAACGCGTCCACCTCAGATTGGACATGGATTAAGTACAGAACCTAGGACTTTAAAAAGAACACGGGGATTATATAACATTTTAGACTTTCCTCTTCTGCACACGAGTCTGGCTTCACGCATCATTTAGCCACGGCTCCAATTTGGCACAAGGGCGCATAATGTGGAAACATAATGTGAAGTAATGTAGAAAACCGATTTTGATGCATCGTGATAATTGATGGCCTGTTAATCTTAAACGGATCGAATCGTGAGACCAGTGATAATTCACACCTCTCACAGTAAGACTATTAAAACTTCACTTTTTAATCAGCAGGCACCATAATAATGGAACCCACGTCTCCAACATTTTTACATTTTACATTTACGGCATTTACCTGACGCCCTTATCCAGAGCGCCTTACAGTCCCCCCTGGAGACACTCAGGGTCAAGTGTCTTGCTCAGGGACACGATGGTAGTAAGTGGGGTTTGAACCTGGGACGTCTGGTTAGTCTGGTTACACGCTAGGTCACTACCAGCCTCTGACTGCAGCCTGACTGCCACAAACTTCTAGCTCCTCTTTTAGTGTGTAAAGTTTGTTCGTTTTCAGGGACACTGAGGCATGTTTGTTCACTTTCACCACCCCACTGGAGAACATTTCATAGCAGCTCCTGTGGGCAGAACCTACAAAGAACTTGGCAAGTCCATCTCTGGATATAACAGCAATAAACCACCAATCAAAAATCATCAAAACTAAAGTACATTCGTTCGTAATTTCTTCATTCTGCCTGGACTCTTCAGAAAGCCTCAAGATCCGGGAAAATAAAGCCAGATTCTTGCCTTCATTTCCAGCTCCGAGGCAGAACGGAAGAAATGAAGACGCCCGTGGAGTGAAATAACAAAAGGAGAAGGTGCAGCTCAGATGAAGTCCACAGATAGGTACAGTAAATGAGAACAGAGTGTTTACTTATTAAAAAGGATGAAAAGAGGCTCATTACGCTCGAGGGGCTTGTTCACCTGCCGCTGGCTCCGTTACCACGGCAACAGACGAAACAAAGCCATAAAGGAAAGCGGTAGTGGCCCACCTGGCATCTGTCGTGCTGTTTTAGTGTCATTCAACACACACAACTTCCCATAATGCAACGCTGTTTGTTCATTAAGTACACTAATCCAGCGGAGAACATTTACCAAAGTAATTACAAATATATATATATATGTGTGTTTTTATTTTATAATTTTTTTTACAAAAGCACAACTTTGGAAAAGCTTTCTCGTTTGTAATTTTCACCAGATGAGGAAGGTCTTGCAGAATTTGAATAAAAAAATCTTGTTGCACAGATTTAATTGTGTCTCAAGCTGACCTCTTTATTCCAGCGTTACTTTCTTCTGCGCTAAAACAATCAAAATGAATGCAAAGCAAATGTTTTAAATACCCGAAGAAGCCATTCGGAGAACATTTTGAGTGTGGCTGGACTGTGAGGCTGAACGTGGGAATTGCAGGATGGCCTGTGCTGTTTGACACAGTTTGAGGCTTTGAGAAGGGTTGAAGAGATGGTTTGGGAGAAGTGGGATTCTCAGGTAGGAGATGATTCTGAGGGATTCTGAGTAAGAGGTTTATGAACGGAACCACCTGATTCCACGTTCCCTTGACACGGGGTGATCATGCTGACCCATGCACACCAACAAAGCCAAGAACAAGAGCATCAGAACTGGACCCATGTGGGTGGTTGTAATGTTACGGCTGATAAGTGTGACCCTGGAATGGGATTCAAATATTACAAGTGAAGCATTTCAATATTTTTGCCATGTGATGAATTCCACCTTCACCGTGTTCCAACAATGCTAATCTCTGGCATCCATGACTCGATGAACAAACGCGAGGGAGCCATCAGCGAATATTAATAGAGCTGAGAACGTGACAGAGAACGTGGCAGTGATGGAGGTGGCGAGGCAGTGGATGGCAGCATTTCAGTGTCCTCTTCCCTGCTCATCTGCTGGTGTCTGAAGCACTTGTTGGAAGCAGGATGGTTCTTCTGGATAATCTACATAGAATCAGTCCATTCAACAGTGAAAAGCAGGACGCGAAAGCGCGTGTTTCCATGTGAAACGAAACGAAAGCCCTTTTGTCTGCTGGGGTCAGATGTTTCCGTGTGTCTGTCTGTCTCCAGCCGTGCAGGGCTGAGTTTGCTCCCCGCTGCGAGGCGTGAAATGAATCCTCTCCACGGTGGAGAGAGCGGTGGGGAGGTGATTGAAACCCTCCCTGTCAGCAGATTTTTTATTTTATTCTCTATGACAGATTTGATTTTTTTTTTTTCTGATGAGAGCTGGACTGGGGACACTTGTCTGACATGGAATGTTTCCCGGTGGCGAGAGGACGAGATGGACAGCGTTGCAGTAAACACAAGATGGCATTGAAGACAGGCAGGTGTGTGTGGGACACGGTGAATGACGAAACCGCGCCGCAACGCCGACCTTTCGCTGGATAATAATAATAAAAGTGGCATCAAGTACGCAGTCCGCCCAGACTTCACCGAGGAAGAACAGCAGTGGACTCATATTTCATAAAGCACCACTGCAATTTACCGCAATTCATGTTCATGTTCATGATGGGATTTAATGATGAGATGATATTTACACCAGGTCTTTAAACTGTGGACCAATGCTGCTACTTGGAAAATATTCATTGTACATTGAAAACTGATGCACAATGAATCAAACGATGAATATTATTTCACCAAAAAACACGATACAGCAATATTTTATGTGAAAATATTGTATTGGATATACAAGGAAGATTGATATTTTTGTATACATATTTCGTCCAATTGAATCAGCGTGCAACTACAACCTCCACTCCAGTAGATGGCGCTGTACAGAGTTACTGCTTGGCATTTCAGTGAATCACCAAACATGACAGACCGATCACAGCAGCTTGTATTTCAGCTGTTTTTACATTTTCAGTGAACTGTGGAATATCGCAATATGTGCAGTATTATGATATATCGTGATATAATCGTATCGTATCGTGAGATCCTTGCCAATACATTTACATTTACATTTACATTTACATTTACGGCATTTGGCAGACGCCCCTTATCCAGAGCGACTTCCAACGTGCTTTCAAGTTACCATCGATGAAGAGATCAATTCGGTTCACTAGGACCCCAACTATGAATACATCTATTTTATTCACTCTGTTGTAGATTCTGTACACAAAGTCGACAACAAGAAAATTACAATTTAATCTAAATATTCTCTAAAGAGGAAGGTGTTGAGCTGCCGTGTGAAGGTGCTCAGTGACTGAGCTGGAAGTTCATTCCACACCGAGGGGCCAAGATGGAGAAGAGTCTAAAAGAGTCCCTTTTACCTTCAAACACCCCAAATATAATCTATTTTGTTATGCATGTAAAATGTTCATTATAAGACAATCAAGACAAAACATGAGACAGATCAGAAGAAATGTTTAAATCGATAATCGATGGTACAATTTGGCAGATGAGCGGTGAGATGTGACCGCAGCATGAATTAATGAGCGAGTGTAACTGCTGAATAAAGCATGGCGGCGGCGCAGGTTCGGGTATCAGGCCACCTGCACGAGTCTCGGCGGGGGACGAAGGCCGCGGAACATGAGAAGCTGGAGCACAGGGCATTAGAACAACCGGAGCCTCTCCAACAGCTCTACCCACAATCCACCTGGGCAGCATGTCACAACATATCATTATCAGCACAAAACAGATCATCTAGAATTATTTTCATGATGTTCATCACATTCGTTCATAATATGTTTGTAAACGTATTCATTAAAATGATTTTGAAAATGTAGTAAATTCATTTTTTACTACTACAGACTGATGGCAGTTTAATATTAAATAAAAAGTGTGTTTATAATGTACGAAGTGAAGAATATAATTTCCCCCGAGTATTTCATGATTTAGACCCCTGCTTCACCAGTCAATGGTTTCATGTTCAGGCTATTACAACAAGAACCTAGTATGGGTTCTAATTTAAACCATACAAGGCCGGTCAGAATTAGAACTGTCCCTTTCTGTCTGCCTTTTGCTGTAGAACCTTTCAGCTCACATTTCTAGAACCTTCATATGTCTAGAACCACAGAGACCCCACAATGTTCTATCAATGTTTCTTGTCCCGACCTTCAGAAGCGAAGTACAACACAAATTCGATCTGAATCCAGGATCCCAGATCAAATGAGGAGCCCTCAGCAGAACATTATCACCGCACTGTACAGGCAGAACGTTTTCAGATGTTCCTGGAAACAGAACAATAAAAAGTATCTTTAAGAAGCTGTGAAGTGGAGGCTTGTGTAATAACGCGATGCTGCGGGTTGTAAATCGATATTCCACCTCCGTCTCGCACTCTTGTTTGTTCCTCACAGATGTGAAGGTGGATCTGTAGCTCGAGTTACGCTAGAAGCAAACGCTCACACCACACACACCACACACACAGCCTGGATCAGGAGACATTATTACATTCATGGTTATTGACTCTTTTAAATTGTTTTTTGTGCGGACGTAAAAGTTGACTTTGTACGTAAAAAGTTTTCTTGTGGTGTGTGTGTGTGTGTGTTTAAAACCTCTGAAATCCGTTTCATCCAGCGAACAGTACATCGGAGCAAAGAGCGTAATTCAAGTAAACACGACAACAACAACAACTGTGACCTGTGACCTTACAGTTGGAAGAGAACTTCTCAGCGTGACATCGGCCAGTGAGGAGCGATAATTAGAAATCCGTTCGGGTTCTGGAATAAGATCCGGAAGAAAATAACCTTGAACTAGTTCAGGAAGTCAGGACCAGGAGGGACGTTGGAGATATGCCTGGAGGCTCCGACAAAGACGGGAACAAAGACACGTTCGCAGCATTCATAAAAGATGGACGGGAAAGATCCCTCTGATGGACATGAATGGCTGATGTCCTCTGTTCAGTAAAACTGAATTATATCATACTTATTAAAAAATTGATTCTAAAATCATTCTAAAACATGTTTTAATGAACTTGCAGGACATCGGGGTAAAACAGCAGGACCGGTTGGTCCACCGTGACCCCGACAGGCGACACAAATCGCACCGTAAGAACGGGGCGCGTTCGCTAGGCATCCTCAAGGTGTACGTAACACAAGAAAGAACAAAAACTGACTGCTCGGCGTATGAATTTCTGTCACCCATATTAGAAATGGGCGGAGCCTGACGAGGCAACAGGCCGCGCTCTCTCTCTCTCTCTCACGTTATTGCCTCATTCTGGAGGAATTAAAATGCCATCATTCTGATTATTACTCTTTAATATTTCCCGTTTACTCACGCTCGCTACACCATTAGCAGGCATCATGTCCCACTGTCATTTCAGCTGGTTCTACGTAAATCATTCTGATAATTTGTGTCATTTAAACTAGTGAATTGAAGCTGTTTCTTCGTTTATATCATGTAAGAATGACGGAAAACTGGTCTACGGTGTGAAAACGCTGTTCAGTGATCCCAGCCAACAACGTGGAGTCACGGCGGTGAAGAGGGGCCCGTTTCACAGTTCGGCTCGGGGCCGAGCGCATCAAATGGCCGCAGGATGAAAACGAACCCCCAAAACGCACTTTTCAGTCGAGTACTTTCCTGCAGAGATGTTAAAGGTACTCTAACGTAAAAAAATCATGGTTCCCACTGTAAAAAAGCCCTGGAGATGCCTCGCAGGCCAGGATATTTGCAGAAACGTTGTGAACGGCTGAAACGAGAGGAACCGGGTTGAAACGAGAGCCGAGCTGTTGCTGCTCCGGGGCGGTGAGTGGGAGGACATCAGGCCACCGAGCCGACGTAAACCAGATTTACTGAGGTCTGCAACGTTTACACCGGGCTCAGATTTATTCTAGGAGGGTCAGGTCATTGCTATTTACATAAATGACTAATAATACATCAATATTGAGGTTTTTTTTAACATGGCCAGTCAAAGAATTATATAAAAGTTAAATATTTCCCATCTAGTTCTTCTGTTAAGGAGTTCCATCCCATCCAAATACATCCAAACACAGTAGCTGCACAGTCTACGTTACATAAATGGACTATTTAATACAGTTAAGACACAAATGATGCAAATATCGCCTGATATTTAGACTAATTGAAACACATTTTTAATGATCTACAGTTTACAAGGTCACTGTTCTATAAAATTAATTTGGCAAAAACGAACATTAAAGGCAAATAAAACAGTTTAGATGGGATCTCTAGGAAGGAATATTTTTTATGTAAAAATATGAGGTGTCTGCATGCTTTTACGTGGCACTTCATTAGAAAAACTATTTTTTGAACTCTATCAAATAGAAAAAGTTATGGAGTTATCTGTACCAAAGTTATCAGTACAAGAATAAAAGTGCATGTTAGCGGTGAGTTAAAATCAGCGACATTAATATTTATGATCATTTAAGGAAGGCGTCGAACGGCAGGCTGCTGCCGGGCAACGCTGGTTTGGTGTCCATGGAAACCAGCAGAGCCCAGACTGCACCGCACCCCGTTGAAAAACCCCGCTTGGACAGGCTAATTGTCCCTCCTTCAGACTCGGGATTAGTATTCGGTAAGAGTGTGTCTACGTTCCAGGGTCGATGAGAGGCGGCCGCCGCAGCCCTGACCTCCCTTCAGAACCCCTCTGAACGGCGGTGACATTTCAACTGACGCCCTGCAACTGAGATCGGCGGCAGGGAGAACGTCGCTTTCAGCCCAGACGCGTAACTGAACGATGGCCATGAAGAACAATGGCCTACACGGCCCCAAACATACATGTTCCTCCACATTTTATTCATTTATTAGTCCTTTCCGATTTAAGTTTGGTGGTATGGAATGAGCACTACAGTAATAATCAGTTCTAACAAACTATTTTGACACAAATTCTATCAAACTTTGAGCCTTTAGACTTCAGAGAGAAAGGAGAGCCGCACCAGCTAAGATCCATATTCAGAACTTAATCTGATAAAACCCTAATCATGCTGCCCAATTTCTCCGGATGTGAAGAGGACCTGCAGCGTTGGCAGACAGGGTTGTTCTGGGGTTCCACCTGCAGCTGGGAGGAACATCTTGAAGGCTAGTTACATGCACATTTACTCCAGGCTGCGAGTTGAGGGGTTAAATGTGATCTAATGATGAACTGTTTTCTAAAACAGTGCCATAAAATACTGTTTTTTTTACAGTAAAGCGGCGTAAACGGCAGAACGGCGTTTTTACAATAACAAGTGTTTAAACTCTAAAAAAAAACAGCCTGACACCCCTCAAAAAAGAGGGATTGGGAAATACCAAGTACTGGGCAGGAGGGTGAGTGACGTTAAACATGCCATTATTTTGCTGGCAAATAAAATTAATAAGTTATTAATGCAAGATAATTCATATATTTATTTTATGGAATTATGTGATTATATTGGGGATTAAATACGCAGGATCGGATTTTTAAAACCGAGCATGTGAGCCACATCCAAAGTTCCTACTGGCAGCAAGGTTGAAAATCGGTGGAATAAAAGAACTGCATCTCTACATTAGGCCATTTTCTTCTACACAGCGGCGCCAGCAAGCGGTTTCATCTCCTGCACGTTCTCGAAAACGACAAATAATTAGTCCAATTCATGCCGAATTCAGGCCTTGCGCTCTGAAAATAGCCCCCCGGCGCGGCCCCTCTGTTCTCCTCCGGCTGAAACCCTAATCAGTGTCACCCAACAGGGCCGGGAACAATGCTGCCAGGAGACTCAGAGGAAAAAACTCCTCGG
>NW_021630044.1:0-25405 GCF_900700375.1 Denticeps clupeoides | reverse complement strand
AGTTTTACATCACTTTGTAACTTTTTTAAAGTAAGTTAAGGGGTACTTTCTTTCTTTAGTATGTTTTCCCGCCTTTTTCTTTTTTTTTTTTTTTTTTTTTTTTTTAACTTCTCTTCAGGTTTCTTTGTCTGTGTGTGCTCTACAACGATCATTCACAGGCTTGGCTATGGAGTGGGGTGGAGCTGAATCGATTAGGTGGGGTTTTCCAGCCCTCGGCCTTCAGGTGCTACGCACCCTGATGTCAATTTAATATCTGATATTTCATATTAAGCGGATTTTTATAACAGGGAGTCGGCAATAGGGCCTGCTCAATCCGCTTTATTCATCGACCCAGTATTGCATTGCCTCTAGAAGGTGTGCACTTTATTTGTTGTTTTGCAAATAAAAGCTTACCACTCCAACTTTTATGCCTTTTCTCCATCATAATTTGACAGTAAAGCGGGAGTTTTCACTCTTTGATATGTGTTCAAGCCCCTTTGGTTTAAAGTTCAAGATTTTCAAAGCAGAGTTTGTGTACGGACAAACCAGCTGAAGAATGCCCAATCTTGTCTGATCTCAGAAGCTAAGAAGGCTTGGGCCTGGTTAGTACTTGGATGGGAGACTACATGGGAATACCAGGTGCTGTAAGCTTTAACTATTGAAAAACTTTTAAAATGAAAGTATTTACATGGCTTTGTTAGCTTTTTTTGCCTTTTTTTCCATCATAATTTGATAGTAAAGCGGGAGTTTTCGCACTTTATAATGTTTCAAAGCCCTTTTGGTTTAAAGTTCAAGATTTTCAAGCAGAGTTTGTGTACGGACAAACCAGCTGAAGAATGCCCAATCTTGTCTGATCTCAGAAGCTAAGAAGGCTTGGGCCTGGTTAGTACTTGGATGGGAGACTACATGGGAATGCCAGGTGCTGTAAGCTTTAACTATTGAAAAACTTTTAAAATGAAAGTATTTACATGGCTTTGTTAGCTTTTTTTGCCTTTCTCCATCATAATTTGATAGTAAAAGCGGGAGTTTTCGCACTTTATAATGTTTTCAAAGCCCTTTTGGTTTAAAGTTCAAGATTTTCAAGCAGAGTTTGTGTACGGACAAACCAGCTGAAGAATGCCCAATCTTGTCTGATCTCAGAAGCTAAGAAGGCTTGGGCCTGGTTAGTACTTGGATGGGAGACTACATGGGAATGCCAGGTGCTGTAAGCTTTAACTATTGAAAAACTTTTAAAATGAAAGTATTTACATGGCTTTGTTAGCTTTTTTGCCTTTTTCTTCCATCATAATTTGATAGTAAAGCGGGAGTTTCGCACTTTATAATGTTTTCAAAGTCCTTTTGTTTAAAGTTCAAGATTTTCAAGCAGAGTTTGCGTACGGACATGCCAGCTGAAGATTGCCCAATCTTGTCTGATCTCAGAGCTAAGAAGGCTTGGGCCTGGTTAGTACTTGGATGGGAGACTACATGGGAATACCAGGTGCTGTAAGCTTTAACTATTGAAAAACTTTTAAAATGAAAGTATTTACATGGCTTTGTTAGCTTTTTTTGCCTTTTCTCCATCATAATTTGATAGTAAAGCGGGAGTTTTCGCACTTTATAATGTTTTCAAAGCCCTTTTGGTTTAAAGTTCAAGATTTTCAAGCAGAGTTTGTGTACGGACAAACCAGCTGAAGAATGCCCAATCTTGTCTGATCTCAGAAGCTAAGAAGGCTTGGGCCTGGTTAGTACTTGGATGGGAGACTACATGGGAATGCCAGGTGCTGTAAGCTTTAACTATTGAAAAACTTTTAAAATGAAAGTATTTACATGGCTTTGTTAGCTTTTTTTGCCTTTTCTCCATCATAATTTGATAGTAAAGCGGGAGTTTTCGCACTTTATAATGTTTTCAAAGCCCTTTTGGTTTAAAGTCCAAGATTTTCAAGCAGAGTTTGCTTACGGACATGCCAGCTGAAGATTGCCCAATCTTGTCTGATCTCAGAAGCTAAGAAGGCTTGGGCCTGGTTAGTACTTGAATGGGAGACTACATGGGAATGCCAGGTGCTGTAAGCTTTAACTATTGTAAGACTTTTAAAATGAAAGTATTTACATCACTTTGTTAACTTTTTTAAAGTAAGTTAAGGGGTACTTTCTTTCTTTAGTATGTTTTCCCGCCTTTTTTTCTTTTTTTTTTTTTTTTTTTAACTTCTCTTCAGGTTTCTTTGTCTGTGTGTGCTCTACAACGATCATTCACAGGCTTGGCTATGGAGTGGGGTGGAGCTGAATCGATTAGGTGGGGTTTTCCAGCCCTCGGCCTTCAGGTGCTACGCACCCTGATGTCAATTTAATATCTGATATTTCATATTAAGCGGATTTTATAACAGGGAGTCGGCAATAGGGCCTGCTCCATCCGCTTTATTCATCGACCCAGTATTGCATTGCCTCTAGAAGGTGTGCACTTTATTTGTTGTTTTGCAAATAAAAGCTTACCACTCCAACTTTTATGCCTTTTCTCCATCATAATTTTGACAGTAAAGCGGGAGTTTTCACTCTTTGATATGTGTTCAAGCCCCTTTGGTTTAAAGTTCAAGATTTTCAAGCAGAGTTTTGTGTACGGACAAACCAGCTGAAGAATGCCCAATCTTGTCTGATCTCAGAAGCTAAGAAGGCTGGGCCTGGTTAGTACTTGGATGGGAGACTACATGGGAATGCCAGGTGCTGTAAGCTTTAACTATTGAAAAAACTTTTAAAATGAAAGTATTTACATGGCTTTGTTAGCTTTTTTTGCCTTTTCTCCATCATAATTTGATAGTAAAGCGGGAGTTTTCGCACTTTATAATGTTTTTCAAAGCCCTTTTGGTTTTTAAAGTTCAAGATTTTCAAGCAGAGTTTGTGTACGGACAAACCAGCTGAAGAATGCCCAATCTTGTCTGATCTCAGAAGCTAAGAAGGCTTGGGCCTGGTTAGTACTTGGATGGGAGACTACATGGGAATGCCAGGTGCTGTAAGCTTTTAACTATTGAAAAACTTTTAAAATGAAAGTATTTACATCACTTTGTTAACTTTTTTTAAAGTAAGTTAAGGGGTACTTTTTTTCTTTAGTATGTTTTCCCGCCTTTTTTTTTTTTTTTTTTTTTTTTTTTTTTTTAACTTCTCTTCAGGTTTCTTTGTCTGTGTGTGCTCTACAACGATCATTCACAGGCTTGGCTATGGAGTGGGGTGGAGCTGAATCGATTAGGTGGGGTTTTCCAGCCCTCGGCCTTCAGGTGCTACGCACCCTGATGTCAATTTAATATCTGATATTTCATATTAAGCGGATTTTTATAACAGGGAGTCGGCAATAGGGCCTGCTCCATCCGCTTTATTCATCGACCCAGTATTGCATTGCCTCTAGAAGGTGTGCACTTTATTTGTTGTTTTGCAAATAAAAGCTTACCACTCCAACTTTTATGCCTTTTCTCCATCATAATTTGACAGTAAAGCGGGAGTTTTCACTCTTTGATATGTGTTCAAGCCCCTTTGGTTTAAAGTTCAAGATTTTCAAGCAGAGTTTGTGTACGGACAAACCAGCTGAAGAATGCCCAATCTTGTCTGATCTCAGAAGCTAAGAAGGCTTGGGCCTGGTTAGTACTTGGATGGGAGACTACATGGGAATACCAGGTGCTGTAAGCTTTAACTATTGAAAAACTTTTAAAATGAAAGTATTTACATGGCTTTGTTAGCTTTTTTTGCCTTTTCTCCATCATAATTTGATAGTAAAGCGGGAGTTTTCGCACTTTATAATGTTTTCAAAGCCCTTTTGGTTTAAAGTTCAAGATTTTCAAGCAGAGTTTGTGTACGGACAAACCAGCTGAAGAATGCCCAATCTTGTCTGATCTCAGAAGCTAAGAAGGCTTGGGCCTGGTTAGTACTTGGATGGGAGACTACATGGGAATACCAGGTGCTGTAAGCTTTAACTATTGAAAAACTTTTAAAATGAAAGTATTTACATGGCTTTGTTAGCTTTTTTTGCCTTTTCTCCATCATAATTTGATAGTAAAGCGGGAGTTTTCGCACTTTATAATGTTTTCAAAGCCCTTTTGGTTTAAAGTTCAAGATTTTCAAGCAGAGTTTGTGTACGGACAAACCAGCTGAAGAATGCCCAATCTTGTCTGATCTCAGAAGCTAAGAAGGCTTGGGCCTGGTTAGTACTTGGATGGGAGACTACATGGGAATGCCAGGTGCTGTAAGCTTTAACTATTGAAAAACTTTTAAAATGAAAGTATTTACATGGCTTTGTTAGCTTTTTTTGCCTTTTCTCCATCATAATTTGATAGTAAAGCGGGAGTTTTCGCACTTTATAATGTTTTCAAAGTCCTTTTGTTTAAAGTCCAAGATTTTCAAGCAGAGTTTGCTTACGGACATGCCAGCTGAAGATTGCCCAATCTTGTCTGATCTCAGAAGCTAAGAAGGCTTGGGCCTGGTTAGTACTTGAATGGGAGACTACATGGGAATGCCAGGTGCTGTAAGCTTTAACTATTGTAAGACTTTTAAAATGAAAGTATTTACATCACTTTGTTAACTTTTTTAAAGTAAGTTAAGGGGTACTTTCTTTCTTTAGTATGTTTTCCCGCCTTTTTTCTTTTTTTTTTTTTTTTTTTTTTTTAACTTCTCTTCAGGTTTCTTTGTCTGTGTGTGCTCTACAACGATCATTCACAGGCTTGGCTATGGAGTGGGGTGGAGCTGAATCGATTAGGTGGGGTTTTCCAGCCCTCGGCCTTCAGGTGCTACGCACCCTGATGTCAATTTAATATCTGATATTTCATATTAAGCGGATTTTTATAACAGGGAGTCGGCAATAGGGCCTGCTCCATCCGCTTTATTCATCGACCCAGTATTGCATTGCCTCTAGAAGGTGTGCACTTTATTTGTTGTTTTGCAAATAAAAGCTTACCACTCCAACTTTTATGCCTTTTCTCCATCATAATTTGACAGTAAAGCGGGAGTTTTCACTCTTTGATATGTGTTCAAGCCCCTTTGGTTTAAAGTTCAAGATTTTCAAGCAGAGTTTGTGTACGGACAAACCAGCTGAAGAATGCCCAATCTTGTCTGATCTCAGAAGCTAAGAAGGCTTGGGCCTGGTTAGTACTTGGATGGGAGACTACATGGGAATACCAGGTGCTGTAAGCTTTAACTATTGAAAAACTTTTAAAATGAAAGTATTTACATGGCTTTGTTAGCTTTTTTTGCCTTTTTTTCCATCATAATTTGATAGTAAAGCGGGAGTTTTCGCACTTTATAATGTTTTCAAAGCCCTTTTGGTTTAAAGTTCAAGATTTTCAAGCAGAGTTTGTGTACGGACAAACCAGCTGAAGAATGCCCAATCTTGTCTGATCTCAGAAGCTAAGAAGGCTTGGGCCTGGTTAGTACTTGGATGGGAGACTACATGGGAATGCCAGGTGCTGTAAGCTTTAACTATTGAAAAACTTTTAAAATGAAAGTATTTACATGGCTTTGTTAGCTTTTTTTGCCTTTTCTCCATCATAATTTGATAGTAAAGCGGGAGTTTTCGCACTTTATAATGTTTTCAAAGTCCCTTTTGGTTTAAAGTTCAAGATTTTCAAGCAGAGTTTGCTGTACGGACAATGCCAGCTGAAGAATTGCCCAATCTTGTCTGATCTCAGAAGCTAAGAAGGCTTGGGCCTGGTTAGTACTTGAATGGGAGACTACATGGGAATGCCAGGTGCTGTAAGCTTTAACTATTGTAAGACTTTTAAAATGAAAGTATTTACATCACTTTGTTAACTTTTTTAAAGTAAGTTAAGGGGTACTTTCTTTCTTTAGTATGTTTTCCCGCCTTTTTTCTTTTTTTTTTTTTTTTTTTTTTTAACTTCTCTTCAGGTTTCTTTGTCTGTGTGTGCTCTACAACGATCATTCACAGGCTTGGCTATGGAGTGGGGTGGAGCTGAATCGATTAGGTGGGGTTTTCCAGCCCTCGGCCTTCAGGTGCTACGCACCCTGATGTCAATTTAATATCTGATATTTCATATTAAGCGGATTTTTATAACAGGGAGTCGGCAATAGGGCCTGCTCAATCCGCTTTATTCATCGACCCAGTATTGCATTGCCTCTAGAAGGTGTGCACTTTATTTGTTGTTTTGCAAATAAAAGCTTACCACTCCAACTTTTATGCCTTTTCTCCATCATAATTTGACAGTAAAGCGGGAGTTTTCACTCTTTGATATGTGTTCAAGCCCCTTTGGTTTAAAGTTCAAGATTTTCAAGCAGAGTTTGTGTACGGACAAACCAGCTGAAGAATGCCCAATCTTGTCTGATCTCAGAAGCTAAGAAGGCTTGGGCCTGGTTAGTACTTGGATGGGAGACTACATGGGAATACCAGGTGCTGTAAGCTTTAACTATTGAAAAACTTTTAAAATGAAAGTATTTACATGGCTTTGTTAGCTTTTTTTTGCCTTTTTTTCCATCATAATTTGATAGTAAAGCGGGAGTTTTCGCACTTTATAATGTTTTCAAAGCCCTTTTGGTTTAAAGTTCAAGATTTTCAAGCAGAGTTTGTGTACGGACAAACCAGCTGAAGAATGCCCAATCTTGTCTGATCTCAGAAGCTAAGAAGGCTTGGGCCTGGTTAGTACTTGGATGGGAGACTACATGGGAATGCCAGGTGCTGTAAGCTTTAACTATTGAAAAACTTTTAAAATGAAAGTATTTACATGGCTTTGTTAGCTTTTTTTGCCTTTTCTCCATCATAATTTGATAGTAAAGCGGGAGTTTTCGCACTTTATAATGTTTTCAAAGCCCTTTTGGTTTAAAGTTCAAGATTTTCAAGCAGAGTTTGTGTACGGACAACCAGCTGAAGAATGCCCAATCTTGTCTGATCTCAGAAGCTAAGAAGGCTTGGGCCTGGTTAGTACTTGGATGGGAGACTACATGGGAATGCCAGGTGCTGTAAGCTTTAACTATTGAAAAACTTTTAAAATGAAAGTATTTACATCACTTTGTTAACTTTTTTAAAGTAAGTTAAGGGGTACTTTCTTTCTTTAGTATGTTTTCCCGCCTTTTTTCTTTTTTTTTTTTTTTTTTTTTTAACTTCTCTTCAGGTTTCTTTGTCTGTGTGTGCTCTACAACGATCATTCACAGGCTTGGCTATGGAGTGGGGTGGAGCTGAATCGATTAGGTGGGGTTTTCCAGCCCTCGGCCTTCAGGTGCTACGCACCCTGATGTCAATTTAATATCTGATATTTCATATTAAGCGGATTTTTATAACAGGGAGTCGGCAATAGGGCCTGCTCAATCCGCTTTATTCATCGACCCAGTATTGCATTGCCTCTAGAAGGTGTGCACTTTATTTGTTGTTTTGCAAATAAAAGCTTACCACTCCAACTTTTATGCCTTTTCTCCATCATAATTTGACAGTAAAGCGGGAGTTTTCACTCTTTGATATGTGTTCAAGCCCCTTTGGTTTAAAGTTCAAGATTTTCAAGCAGAGTTTGTGTACGGACAAACCAGCTGAAGAATGCCCAATCTTGTCTGATCTCAGAAGCTAAGAAGGCTTGGGCCTGGTTAGTACTTGGATGGGAGACTACATGGGAATACCAGGTGCTGTAAGCTTTAACTATTGAAAAACTTTTAAAATGAAAGTATTTACATGGCTTTGTTAGCTTTTTTTGCCTTTTTTTCCATCATAATTTGATAGTAAAGCGGGAGTTTTCGCACTTTATAATGTTTTCAAAGCCCTTTTGGTTTAAAGTTCAAGATTTTCAAGCAGAGTTTGTGTACGGACAAACCAGCTGAAGAATGCCCAATCTTGTCTGATCTCAGAAGCTAAGAAGGCTTGGGCCTGGTTAGTACTTGGATGGGAGACTACATGGGAATGCCAGGTGCTGTAAGCTTTAACTATTGAAAAACTTTTAAAATGAAAGTATTTACATGGCTTTGTTAGCTTTTTTTGCCTTTTCTCCATCATAATTTGATAGTAAAGCGGGAGTTTTCGCACTTTATAATGTTTTCAAAGTCCTTTTGTTTAAAGTCCAAGATTTTCAAGCAGAGTTTGCTTACGGACATGCCAGCTGAAGATTGCCCAATCTTGTCTGATCTCAGAAGCTAAGAAGGCTTGGGCCTGGTTAGTACTTGAATGGGAGACTACATGGGAATGCCAGGTGCTGTAAGCTTTAACTATTGTAAGACTTTTAAAATGAAAGTATTTACATCACTTTGTTAACTTTTTTAAAGTAAGTTAAGGGGTACTTTCTTTCTTTAGTATGTTTTCCCGCCTTTTTTCTTTTTTTTTTTTTTTTTTTAACTTCTCTTCAGGTTTCTTTGTCTGTGTGTGCTCTACAACGATCATTCACAGGCTTGGCTATGGAGTGGGGTGGAGCTGAATCGATTAGGTGGGGTTTTCCAGCCCTCGGCCTTCAGGTGCTACGCACCCTGATGTCAATTTAATATCTGATATGTCATATTAAGCGGATTTTTATAACAGGGAGTCGGCAATAGGGCCTGCTCCATCCGCTTTATTCATCGACCCAGTATTGCATTGCCTCTAGAAGGTGTGCACTTTATTTGTTGTTTTGCAAATAAAAGCTTACCACTCCAACTTTTATGCCTTTTCTCCATCATAATTTGACAGTAAAGCGGGAGTTTTCACTCTTTGATATGTGTTCAAGCCCCTTTGGTTTAAAGTTCAAGATTTTCAAGCAGAGTTTGTGTACGGACAAACCAGCTGAAGAATGCCCAATCTTGTCTGATCTCAGAAGCTAAGAAGGCTTGGGCCTGGTTAGTACTTGGATGGGAGACTACATGGGAATACCAGGTGCTGTAAGCTTTAACTATTGAAAAACTTTTAAAATGAAAGTATTTACATGGCTTTGTTAGCTTTTTTTGCCTTTTTTTCCATCATAATTTGATAGTAAAGCGGGAGTTTTCGCACTTTATAATGTTTTCAAAGCCCTTTTGGTTTAAAGTTCAAGATTTTCAAGCAGAGTTTGTGTACGGACAAACCAGCTGAAGAATGCCCAATCTTGTCTGATCTCAGAAGCTAAGAAGGCTTGGGCCTGGTTAGTACTTGGATGGGAGACTACATGGGAATGCCAGGTGCTGTAAGCTTTAACTATTGAAAAACTTTTAAAATGAAAGTATTTACATGGCTTTGTTAGCTTTTTTTGCCTTTTCTCCATCATAATTTGATAGTAAAGCGGGAGTTTTCGCACTTTATAATGTTTTCAAAGCCCTTTTGGTTTAAAGTTCAAGATTTTCAAGCAGAGTTTGTGTACGGACAAACCAGCTGAAGAATGCCCAATCTTGTCTGATCTCAGAAGCTAAGAAGGCTTGGGCCTGGTTAGTACTTGGATGGGAGACTACATGGGAATGCCAGGTGCTGTAAGCTTTAACTATTGAAAAACTTTTAAAATGAAAGTATTTACATGGCTTTGTTAGCTTTTTTTGCCTTTTCTCCATCATAATTTGACAGTAAAGCGGGAGTTTTCGCACTTTATAATGTTTTCGAAGTCCTTTTGTTTAAAGTCCAAGATTTTCAAGCAGAGTTTGCTTACGGACATGCCAGCTGAAGATTGTCCAATCTTGTCTGATCTCAGAAGCTAAGAAGGCTTGGGCCTGGTTAGTACTTGAATGGGAGACTACATGGGAATGCCAGGTGCTGTAAGCTTTAACTATTGTAAGACTTTTAAAATGAAAGTATTTACATCACTTTGTTAACTTTTTTAAAGTAAGTTAAGGGGTACTTTCTTTCTTTAGTATGTTTTCCCGCCTTTTTTCTTTTTTTTTTTTTTTGAACTTCTCTTCAGGTTTCTTTGTCTGTGTGTGCTCTACAACGATCATTCACAGGCTTGGCTATGGAGTGGGGTGGAGCTGAATCGATTAGGTGGGGTTTTCCAGCCCTCGGCCTTCAGGTGCTACGCACCCTGATGTCAATTTAATATCTGATATTTCATATTAAGCGGATTTTTATAACAGGGAGTCGGCAATAGGGCCTGCTCCATCCGCTTTATTCATCGACCCAGTATTGCATTGCCTCTAGAAGGTGTGCACTTTATTTGTTGTTTTGCAAATAAAAGCTTACCACTCCAACTTTTATGCCTTTTCTCCATCATAATTTGACAGTAAAGCGGGAGTTTTCACTCTTTGATATGTGTTCAAGCCCCTTTGGTTTAAAGTTCAAGATTTTCAAGCAGAGTTTGTGTACGGACAAACCAGCTGAAGAATGCCCAATCTTGTCTGATCTCAGAAGCTAAGAAGGCTTGGGCCTGGTTAGTACTTGGATGGGAGACTACATGGGAATACCAGGTGCTGTAAGCTTTAACTATTGAAAAACTTTTAAAATGAAAGTATTTACATGGCTTTGTTAGCTTTTTTTGCCTTTTTTTCCATCATAATTTGATAGTAAAGCGGGAGTTTTCGCACTTTATAATGTTTTCAAAGCCCTTTTGGTTTAAAGTTCAAGATTTTCAAGCAGAGTTTGTGTACGGACAAACCAGCTGAAGAATGCCCAATCTTGTCTGATCTCAGAAGCTAAGAAGGCTTGGGCCTGGTTAGTACTTGGATGGGAGACTACATGGGAATGCCAGGTGCTGTAAGCTTTAACTATTGAAAAACTTTTAAAATGAAAGTATTTACATGGCTTTGTTAGCTTTTTTTGCCTTTTCTCCATCATAATTTGATAGTAAAGCGGGAGTTTTCGCACTTTATAATGTTTTCAAAGCCCTTTTGGTTTAAAGTTCAAGATTTTCAAGCAGAGTTTGTGTACGGACAAACCAGCTGAAGAATGCCCAATCTTGTCTGATCTCAGAAGCTAAGAAGGCTTGGGCCTGGTTAGTACTTGGATGGGAGACTACATGGGAATGCCAGGTGCTGTAAGCTTTAACTATTGAAAAACTTTTAAAATGAAAGTATTTACATGGCTTTGTTAGCTTTTTTTGCCTTTTCTCCATCATAATTTGATAGTAAAGCGGGAGTTTTCGCACTTTATAATGTTTTCAAAGTCCTTTTGTTTAAAGTCCAAGATTTTCAAGCAGAGTTTGCTTACGGACATGCCAGCTGAAGATTGCCCAATCTTGTCTGATCTCAGAAGCTAAGAAGGCTTGGGCCTGGTTAGTACTTGAATGGGAGACTACATGGGAATGCCAGGTGCTGTAAGATTAGATTCAACTTTATTGTCATTACACATGTACAAGTACAGGGCAACGAAATGTAGTTTAGGTCTAACCAGAAGTGCAATAAGCAGCAAGTGCAGGATACAGTTCAAATAAGTTAAGTTATATATATATACATAAGGTGATATGTGCAGTACAAAGTGATATGTGCAGTACAAAGTGATATGTGCAGTGCAGTGATTATCAAGAGTGAATGGGGGGGGCAGAGGAGTTCAGCAAGGAAACAGCTCTGGGAAAAAAGCTGTTCCTAAGTCTGCTGGTTCTTGTCCGTGGTAGCCTGAACCGTCTGCCTGAAGGCAGGAGAGAGAACAGTTCATGGGCCGGGTGGGAGGAGTCCTTAAGAATACTGCGAGCGCGATGCAGGCAGTGCTTCCTCTGGATTTCCTCAATGGATGGAAGTGGAGTCCCTGTGATGCGCTGGGCAGTTTTCACCACCCGCTGCATCGCCTTACGCTCAGCAACAGTGCAGCTTCCATACCACACTGTGAGACAGCTGGTAAGGATGCTCTCTATTGTAGAGCGGTAAAAGTTCAACAGGATGGTAGTGGGTAGCTGGTTCTTTTTTAATGTTCTCAAGAAGAAGAGGCGCTGGTGAGCCTTCTTGACCAGGCTGGAGGTGTTAATGCTCCAGGACAGGTCCTCTGAGATGTGGGTCCCCAGGAACTTGAAGGATGTAACAGGCTGCACAGTCATCCCATTGATGTGGATGGGATCATGCGAGCCTCTTCTCTCCCTCCTGAAGTCCACAATGAGCTCCTTGGTCTTGGTGGTGTTTAAAAGAAGGTTATTTTCTGTGCACCAAGTGGCCAGATGCTGGACCTCCTCCCTGTAGGCAGTCTCATCGTTGTTGTCGATGAGACCTATCACCGTGGTGTCATCTGCAAACTTAATAACGGAGTTTGATCCATACATAGGTCGGCAGTCATGGGTGAAGAGGGAGTAGAGGAAGGGGCTCAGCACACAGCCCTGTGGTACACCAGTGTTGAGCGTGACAGTAGTGGAGCGGATGTGGCCTGACCTTACATGCTGTGGTCTGCTGGTCAGAAAGTCCATAATCCAGTTGCAAAGTGAGGTGTTGATGTCCAGGGCTCTAAGTTTAGAGATTAGCTTAGAGGGGATGACAGTGTTAAATGCTGAGCTGAAATCAACAAACAGCATCCGTGCATATGTGTTTTGCTTGTCCAGGTGTGTGAGTACAGAGTGCAGCGCTATGGAGACTGCATCCTCTGTGCTCCTATTGCTACGGTACGCAAACTGGTGTGGGTCCAGAGTTGGTGGGAGAAAGTCCCTCAGATGTCCCAGGACTAACCGCTCAAAGCACTTCATGATTATGGGTGTGAGTGCTACAGGGCGGTAGTCATTCAGGCATGTTGGGCTAGAATGTTTCGGCACTGGTACAATGGAGGTGGATTTGAGGCATGTTGGAACAGCTGCTTGGGCGAGAGACATGTTAAAAATGTCCGTGAATACGCCAGCGAGCTGCTCTGCACATGCTCTAAGTACGCGCCCCGGGATGCCGTCTGGTCCAGCAGCCCTGCGCGCGTTTATCCGACTCAGTGCAGTGCAAACATCTGAGGAGGTGAGTATGATGGGCGAGTGGTCGGTAGATGAGGGGATCTTGACAGCAGGTTGCTTGTTGTCTCTTTCAAAGCGAGCATAAAAGTCGTTGAGCTCATTCAGAAAGAGGACATTTGTGGTTGTGGGGGCTGAGTTGCTGGGTTTGTAGTCTGTAATGGCCTGAATGCCCTGCCACAAGCGTCGAGGATCAGCATTGGAGAAGTATTCCTCTAGCTTTAGTTTGTAGCAGTGCTTGGCCTTTTTGATGCCCCTCTTCAGGTTCGCCCTGGAAATGCCGTAGGCCTGTGCATCACCCGATCTGAAGGCATTGTTGCGTGCCTTCAGCAGGAGACGCACCTCCTTGTTCATCCAAGGCTTCTGATTAGGGTATGTGGTGATCTGTTTCTGAGTAGTAACCGTGTCTATGGTGGTGTTAATGTAGTTCAGAACAGAGGAGGTGTAGATGTCGATGTCCGTGTGAGAGCCACAGGTGGCCTGTGAAGCAAACATACTCCAGTCTGTGTGTTGGAACCTGTCCTGGAGTGTGATGTCAGCCCCCGCTGGCCACACTTTGATGGTCCTCACTGATGGCTTCACACGGTTGATGAGGGGGGAGTACTTGGGGGTGAGAAACAAAGAAAGGTGATCTGATTGTCCGAAGTGGGGGAGGGGGGTCACAGCATAGGCTTCAGCCATGTTTGTATAAACTTGATCCAGAGTTTTGTTTCCTCTGGTGTGACAGAGAATGTTTTTATGAAATTTAGGAAATACCGTCTTCAAATTGGAATGATTAAAATCGCCCGCCACAATGTATGCAGCCTCTGGGTGATCAGTCTGTTGTTTACTGATGGCCGCATGAAGTTCGTTCATAGCAAGCTTGGCATCAGCATCAGGAGGAATGTAAGTGGCAGTTATAATGGTGGATGTGAACTCCCGCGGCAGATAGAACGGTCTGCACTTAACCATGAGAAACTCTAGGTTAGCTGAGCAGTGTCTCCCAATGATAGTAGAGTTCGTGCACCAGGCTTTGTTAACATAGATGCACAATCCCCCACCTCTGGTCTTACCGGAGTCATCCGCCGTTCTGTCTGCCCGGAGAATGTGGTGCTCAGCTAGAGCAATAGCATTGTCCGGTATTCCGTTGTTTAGCCATGTTTCAGTGAAAATCATGACATTGCAGTTCCAGAGTTTCTTGCTGTGGTTGATTCGGAGTCGAATCTCATCCATTTTGTTCACCAGTGACCGTACATTGGCGAGAAGAATGCTGGGCAAAGAGAGCCGGTGTGGTGTTAGCTTTAGCTTAGCTCTTAGCCCTCCGCGCTTCCCCCGCCTTTGTTTACGGTCTCGACGGCGTCTTCGAGCACTTCCGCCCGGTCGGGTAGGGTGCGCCGCCTCGGGTGTTCTGCCGATCTCAGGGATGAGTTCAAGATTGCTGATAAAACTGTTAAACTGTTAAAATTACGAGAAGCTTTAACTATTGTAAGCTTTACAATAGTTTGGGGCAGTGGTGGCCTAGTGGTTAAGGAAGCGGCCCCGTAATCAGAAGGTTGCTGGTTCGAATCCCGATCTGCCAAGGTACCACTGAGGTGCCACTGAGCAAAGCACCGTCCCCACACACTGCTCCCCGGGCGCTTGTCATGGCTGCCCACTGCTCACTCAGGGTGATGGGTTAAATGCAGAGGACAAATTTCACTGTGTGCACTGTGTGCTGTGCTGCTGTGTATCACGTGTGACAATCACTTCACTTTTCACTTTCACTTTAACTATTGTAAGACTTTTAAAATGAAAGTATTTACATCACTTTGTTAACTTTTTTAAAGTAAGTTAAGGGGTACTTTCTTTCTTTAGTATGTTTTCCCGCCTTTTTTCTTTTTTTTTTTTTTTTTTTTTTAACTTCTCTTCAGGTTTCTTTGTCTGTGTGTGCTCTACAACGATCATTCACAGGCTTCGCTATGGAGTGGGGTGGAGCTGAATCGATTAGGTGGGGTTTTCCAGCCCTCGGCCTTCAGGTGCTACGCACCCTGATGTCAATTTAATATCTGATATTTCATATTAAGCGGATTTTTATAACAGGGAGTCGGCAATAGGGCCTGCTCCATCCGCTTTATTCATCGACCCAGTATTGCATTGCCTCTAGAAGGTGTGCACTTTATTTGTTGTTTTGCAAATAAAAGCTTACCACTCCAACTTTTATGCCTTTTCTCCATCATAATTTGACAGTAAAGCGGGAGTTTTCACTCTTTGATATGTGTTCAAGCCCCTTTGGTTTAAAGTTCAAGATTTTCAAGCAGAGTTTGTGTACGGACAAACCAGCTGAAGAATGCCCAATCTTGTCTGATCTCAGAAGCTAAGAAGGCTTGGGCCTGGTTAGTACTTGGATGGGAGACTACATGGGAATACCAGGTGCTGTAAGCTTTAACTATTGAAAAACTTTTAAAATGAAAGTATTTACATGGCTTTGTTAGCTTTTTTTGCCTTTTTTTCCATCACAATTTGATAGTAAAGCGGGAGTTTTCGCACTTTATAATGTTTTCAAAGCCCTTTTGGTTTAAAGTTCAAGATTTTCAAGCAGAGTTTGTGTACGGACAAACCAGCTGAAGAATGCCCAATCTTGTCTGATCTCAGAAGCTAAGAAGGCTTGGGCCTGGTTAGTACTTGGATGGGAGACTACATGGGAATACCAGGTGCTGTAAGCTTTAACTATTGAAAAACTTTTAAAATGAAAGTATTTACATGGCTTTGTTAGCTTTTTTTGCCTTTTCTCCATCATAATTTGATAGTAAAGCGGGAGTTTTCGCACTTTATAATGTTTTCAAAGCCCTTTTGGTTTAAAGTTCAAGATTTTCAAGCAGAGTTTGTGTACGGACAAACCAGCTGAAGAATGCCCAATCTTGTCTGATCTCAGAAGCTAAGAAGGCTTGGGCCTGGTTAGTACTTGGATGGGAGACTACATGGGAATACCAGGTGCTGTAAGCTTTAACTATTGAAAAACTTTTAAAATGAAAGTATTTACATGGCTTTGTTAGCTTTTTTTGCCTTTTTTTCCATCATAATTTGATAGTAAAGCGGGAGTTTTCGCACTTTATAATGTTTTCAAAGCCCTTTTGGTTTAAAGTTCAAGATTTTCAAGCAGAGTTTGTGTACGGACAAACCAGCTGAAGAATGCCCAATCTTGTCTGATCTCAGAAGCTAAGAAGGCTTGGGCCTGGTTAGTACTTGGATGGGAGACTACATGGGAATGCCAGGTGCTGTAAGCTTTAACTATTGAAAAACTTTTAAAATGAAAGTATTTACATGGCTTTGTTAGCTTTTTTTGCCTTTTCTCCATCATAATTTGATAGTAAAGCGGGAGTTTTCGCACTTTATAATGTTTTCAAAGCCCTTTTGGTTTAAAGTTCAAGATTTTCAAGCAGAGTTTGTGTACGGACAAACCAGCTGAAGAATGCCCAATCTTGTCTGATCTCAGAAGCTAAGAAGGCTTGGGCCTGGTTAGTACTTGGATGGGAGACTACATGGGAATGCCAGGTGCTGTAAGCTTTAACTATTGAAAAACTTTTAAAATGAAAGTATTTACATGGCTTTGTTAGCTTTTTTTGCCTTTTCTCCATCATAATTTGATAGTAAAGCGGGAGTTTTCGCACTTTATAATGTTTTCAAAGTCCTTTTGTTTAAAGTCCAAGATTTTCAAGCAGAGTTTGCTTACGGACATGCCAGCTGAAGATTGCCCAATCTTGTCTGATCTCAGAAGCTAAGAAGGCTTGGGCCTGGTTAGTACTTGAATGGGAGACTACATGGGAATGCCAGGTGCTGTAAGCTTTAACTATTGTAAGACTTTTAAAATGAAAGTATTTACATCACTTTGTTAACTTTTTTAAAGTAAGTTAAGGGGTACTTTCTTTCTTTAGTATGTTTTCCCGCCTTTTTTCTTTTTTTTTTTTTTTTTTAACTTCTCTTCAGGTTTCTTTGTCTGTGTGTGCTCTACAACGATCATTCACAGGCTTGGCTATGGAGTGGGGTGGAGCTGAATCGATTAGGTGGGGTTTTCCAGCCCTCGGCCTTCAGGTGCTACGCACCCTGATGTCAATTTAATATCTGATATTTCATATTAAGCGGATTTTTATAACAGGGAGTCGGCAATAGGGCCTGCTCCATCCGCTTTATTCATCGACCCAGTATTGCATTGCCTCTAGAAGGTGTGCACTTTATTTGTTGTTTTGCAAATAAAAGCTTACCACTCCAACTTTTATGCCTTTTCTCCATCATAATTTGACAGTAAAGCGGGAGTTTTCACTCTTTGATATGTGTTCAAGCCCCTTTGGTTTAAAGTTCAAGATTTTCAAGCAGAGTTTGTGTACGGACAAACCAGCTGAAGAATGCCCAATCTTGTCTGATCTCAGAAGCTAAGAAGGCTTGGGCCTGGTTAGTACTTGGATGGGAGACTACATGGGAATACCAGGTGCTGTAAGCTTTAACTATTGAAAAACTTTTAAAATGAAAGTATTTACATGGCTTTGTTAGCTTTTTTTGCCTTTTTTCCATCATAATTTGATAGTAAAGCGGGAGTTTTCGCACTTTATAATGTTTTCAAAGCCCTTTTGGTTTAAAGTTCAAGATTTTCAAGCAGAGTTTGTGTACGGACAAACCAGCTGAAGAATGCCCAATCTTGTCTGATCTCAGAAGCTAAGAAGGCTTGGGCCTGGTTAGTACTTGGATGGGAGACTACATGGGAATGCCAGGTGCTGTAAGCTTTAACTATTGAAAAACTTTTAAAATGAAAGTATTTACATGGCTTTGTTAGCTTTTTTTGCCTTTTTTTCCATCATAATTTGATAGTAAAGCGGGAGTTTTCGCACTTTATAATGTTTTCAAAGCCCTTTTGGTTTAAAGTTCAAGATTTTCAAGCAGAGTTTGTGTACGGACAAACCAGCTGAAGAATGCCCAATCTTGTCTGATCTCAGAAGCTAAGAAGGCTTGGGCCTGGTTAGTACTTGGATGGGAGACTACATGGGAATGCCAGGTGCTGTAAGCTTTAACTATTGAAAAACTTTTAAAATGAAAGTATTTACATGGCTTTGTTAGCTTTTTTTGCCTTTTCTCCATCATAATTTGATAGTAAAGCGGGAGTTTTCGCACTTTATAATGTTTTCAAAGTCCTTTTGTTTAAAGTCCAAGATTTTCAAGCAGAGTTTGCTTACGGACATGCCAGCTGAAGATTGCCCAATCTTGTCTGATCTCAGAAGCTAAGAAGGCTTGGGCCTGGTTAGTACTTGAATGGGAGACTACATGGGAATGCCAGGTGCTGTAAGCTTTAACTATTGTAAGACTTTTAAAATGAAAGTATTTACATCACTTTGTTAACTTTTTTAAAGTAAGTTAAGGGGTACTTTCTTTCTTTAGTATGTTTTCCCGCCTTTTTTCTTTTTTTTTTTTTTTTTTTTAACTTCTCTTCAGGTTTCTTTGTCTGTGTGTGCTCTACAACGATCATTCACAGGCTTGGCTATGGAGTGGGGTGGAGCTGAATCGATTAGGTGGGGTTTTCCAGCCCTCGGCCTTCAGGTGCTACGCACCCTGATGTCAATTTAATATCTGATATTTCATATTAAGCGGATTTTTATAACAGGGAGTCGGCAATAGGGCCTGCTCCATCCGCTTTATTCATCGACCCAGTATTGCATTGCCTCTAGAAGGTGTGCACTTTATTTGTTGTTTTGCAAATAAAAGCTTACCACTCCAACTTTTATGCCTTTTCTCCATCATAATTTGACAGTAAAGCGGGAGTTTTCACTCTTTGATATGTGTTCAAGCCCCTTTGGTTTAAAGTTCAAGATTTTCAAGCAGAGTTTGTGTACGGACAAACCAGCTGAAGAATGCCCAATCTTGTCTGATCTCAGAAGCTAAGAAGGCTTGGGCCTGGTTAGTACTTGGATGGGAGACTACATGGGAATACCAGGTGCTGTAAGCTTTAACTATTGAAAAACTTTTAAAATGAAAGTATTTACATGGCTTTGTTAGCTTTTTTTGCCTTTTTTTCCATCATAATTTGATAGTAAAGCGGGAGTTTTCGCACTTTATAATGTTTTCAAAGCCCTTTTGGTTTAAAGTTCAAGATTTTCAAGCAGAGTTTGTGTACGGACAAACCAGCTGAAGAATGCCCAATCTTGTCTGATCTCAGAAGCTAAGAAGGCTTGGGCCTGGTTAGTACTTGGATGGGAGACTACATGGGAATGCCAGGTGCTGTAAGCTTTAACTATTGAAAAACTTTTAAAATGAAAGTATTTACATGGCTTTGTTAGCTTTTTTTGCCTTTTCTCCATCATAATTTGATAGTAAAGCGGGAGTTTTCGCACTTTATAATGTTTTCAAAGTCCTTTTGTTTAAAGTCCAAGATTTTCAAGCAGAGTTTGCTTACGGACATGCCAGCTGAAGATTGCCCAATCTTGTCTGATCTCAGAAGCTAAGAAGGCTTGGGCCTGGTTAGTACTTGAATGGGAGACTACATGGGAATGCCAGGTGCTGTAAGCTTTAACTATTGTAAGACTTTTAAAATGAAAGTATTTACATCACTTTGTTAACTTTTTTAAAGTAAGTTAAGGGGTACTTTCTTTCTTTAGTATGTTTTCCCGCCTTTTTTCTTTTTTTTTTTTTTTTTTTTAACTTCTCTTCAGGTTTCTTTGTCTGTGTGTGCTCTACAACGATCATTCACAGGCTTGGCTATGGAGTGGGGTGGAGCTGAATCGATTAGGTGGGGTTTTCCAGCCCTCGGCCTTCAGGTGCTACGCACCCTGATGTCAATTTAATATCTGATATTTCATATTAAGCGGATTTTTATAACAGGGAGTCGGCAATAGGGCCTGCTCCATCCGCTTTATTCATCGACCCAGTATTGCATTGCCTCTAGAAGGTGTGCACTTTATTTGTTGTTTTGCAAATAAAAGCTTACCACTCCAACTTTTATGCCTTTTCTCCATCATAATTTGACAGTAAAGCGGGAGTTTTCACTCTTTGATATGTGTTCAAGCCCCTTTGGTTTAAAGTTCAAGATTTTCAAGCAGAGTTTGTGTACGGACAAACCAGCTGAAGAATGCCCAATCTTGTCTGATCTCAGAAGCTAAGAAGGCTTGGGCCTGGTTAGTACTTGGATGGGAGACTACATGGGAATACCAGGTGCTGTAAGCTTTAACTATTGAAAAACTTTTAAAATGAAAGTATTTACATGGCTTTGTTAGCTTTTTTTGCCTTTTTTTCCATCATAATTTGATAGTAAAGCGGGAGTTTTCGCACTTTATAATGTTTTCAAAGCCCTTTTGGTTTAAAGTTCAAGATTTTCAAGCAGAGTTTGTGTACGGACAAACCAGCTGAAGAATGCCCAATCTTGTCTGATCTCAGAAGCTAAGAAGGCTTGGGCCTGGTTAGTACTTGGATGGGAGACTACATGGGAATGCCAGGTGCTGTAAGCTTTAACTATTGAAAAACTTTTAAAATGAAAGTATTTACATGGCTTTGTTAGCTTTTTTTGCCTTTTCTCCATCATAATTTGATAGTAAAGCGGGAGTTTTCGCACTTTATAATGTTTTCAAAGTCCTTTTGTTTAAAGTCCAAGATTTTCAAGCAGAGTTTGCTTACGGACAAGCCAGCTGAAGATTGCCCAATCTTGTCTGATCTCAGAAGCTAAGAAGGCTTGGGCCTGGTTAGTACTTGAATGGGAGACTACATGGGAATGCCAGGTGCTGTAAGCTTTAACTATTGTAAGACTTTTAAAATGAAAGTATTTACATCACTTTGTTAACTTTTTTAAAGTAAGTTAAGGGGTACTTTCTTTCTTTAGTATGTTTTCCCGCCTTTTTTCTTTTTTTTTTTTTTTTTTTTAACTTCTCTTCAGGTTTCTTTGTCTGTGTGTGCTCTACAACGATCATTCACAGGCTTGGCTATGGAGTGGGGTGGAGCTGAATCGATTAGGTGGGGTTTTCCAGCCCTCGGCCTTCAGGTGCTACGCACCCTGATGTCAATTTAATATCTGATATTTCATATTAAGCGGATTTTTATAACAGGGAGTCGGCAATAGGGCCTGCTCCATCCGCTTTATTCATCGACCCAGTATTGCATTGCCTCTAGAAGGTGTGCACTTTATTTGTTGTTTTGCAAATAAAAGCTTACCACTCCAACTTTTATGCCTTTTCTCCATCATAATTTGACAGTAAAGCGGGAGTTTTCACTCTTTGATATGTGTTCAAGCCCCTTTGGTTTAAAGTTCAAGATTTTCAAGCAGAGTTTGTGTACGGACAAACCAGCTGAAGAATGCCCAATCTTGTCTGATCTCAGAAGCTAAGAAGGCTTGGGCCTGGTTAGTACTTGGATGGGAGACTACATGGGAATACCAGGTGCTGTAAGCTTTAACTATTGAAAAACTTTTAAAATGAAAGTATTTACATGGCTTTGTTAGCTTTTTTTGCCTTTTTTTCCATCATAATTTGATAGTAAAGCGGGAGTTTTCGCACTTTATAATGTTTTCAAAGCCCTTTTGGTTTAAAGTTCAAGATTTTCAAGCAGAGTTTGTGTACGGACAAACCAGCTGAAGAATGCCCAATCTTGTCTGATCTCAGAAGCTAAGAAGGCTTGGGCCTGGTTAGTACTTGGATGGGAGACTACATGGGAATGCCAGGTGCTGTAAGCTTTAACTATTGAAAAACTTTTAAAATGAAAGTATTTACATGGCTTTGTTAGCTTTTTTTGCCTTTTCTTCCATCATAATTTGATAGTAAAGCGGGAGTTTTCGCACTTTATAATGTTTTCAAAGCCCTTTTGGTTTAAAGTTCAAGATTTTCAAGCAGAGTTTGTGTACGGACAAACCAGCTGAAGAATGCCCAATCTTGTCTGATCTCAGAAGCTAAGAAGGCTTGGGCCTGGTTAGTACTTGGATGGGAGACTACATGGGAATGCCAGGTGCTGTAAGCTTTAACTATTGAAAAACTTTTAAAATGAAAGTATTTACATGGCTTTGTTAGCTTTTTTTGCCTTTTCTCCATCATAATTTGATAGTAAAGCGGGAGTTTTCGCACTTTATAATGTTTTCAAAGTCCTTTTGTTTAAAGTCCAAGATTTTCAAGCAGAGTTTGCTTACGGACATGCCAGCTGAAGATTGCCCAATCTTGTCTGATCTCAGAAGCTAAGAAGGCTTGGGCCTGGTTAGTACTTGAATGGGAGACTACATGGGAATGCCAGGTGCTGTAAGCTTTAACTATTGTAAAACTTTTAAAATGAAAGTATTTACATCACTTTGTTAACTTTTTTAAAGTAAGTTAAGGGGTACTTTCTTTCTTTAGTATGTTTTCCCGCCTTTTTTCTTTTTTTTTTTTTTTTTTTAACTTCTCTTCAGGTTTCTTTGTCTGTGTGTGCTCTACAACGATCATTCACAGGCTTGGCTATGGAGTGGGGTGGAGCTGAATCGATTAGGTGGGGTTTTCCAGCCCTCGGCCTTCAGGTGCTACGCACCCTGATGTCAATTTAATATCTGATATGTCATATTAAGCGGATTTTTATAACAGGGAGTCGGCAATAGGGCCTGCTCCATCCGCTTTATTCATCGACCCAGTATTGCATTGCCTCTAGAAGGTGTGCACTTTATTTGTTGTTTTGCAAATAAAAGCTTACCACTCCAACTTTTATGCCTTTTCTCCATCATAATTTGACAGTAAAGCGGGAGTTTTCACTCTTTGATATGTGTTCAAGCCCCTTTGGTTTAAAGTTCAAGATTTTCAAGCAGAGTTTGTGTACGGACAAACCAGCTGAAGAATGCCCAATCTTGTCTGATCTCAGAAGCTAAGAAGGCTTGGGCCTGGTTATTACTTGGATGGGAGACTACCTGGGAATACCAGGTGCTGTAAGCTTTAACTATTGAAAAACTTTTCAAATGAAAGTATTTACATGGCTTTGTTAGCTTTTTTTGCCTTTTTCTCCATCATAATTTGATAGTAAAGCGGGAGTTTTCGCACTTTATAATGTTTTCAAAGCCCTTTTGGTTTAAAGTTCAAGATTTTCAAGCAGAGTTTGTGTACGGACAAACCAGCTGAAGAATGCCCAATCTTGTCTGATCTCAGAAGCTAAGAAGGCTTGGGCCTGGTTAGTACTTGGATGGGAGACTACATGGGAATGCCAGGTGCTGTAAGCTTTAACTATTGAAAAACTTTTAAAATGAAAGTATTTACATGGCTTTGTTAGCTTTTTTTGCCTTTTCTCCATCATAATTTGATAGTAAAGCGGGAGTTTTCGCACTTTATAATGTTTTCAAAGTCCTTTTGTTTAAAGTCCAAGATTTTCAAGCAGAGTTTGCTTACGGACATGCCAGCTGAAGATTGCCCAATCTTGTCTGATCTCAGAAGCTAAGAAGGCTTGGGCCTGGTTAGTACTTGAATGGGAGACTACATGGGAATGCCAGGTGCTGTAAGCTTTAACTATTGTAAGACTTTTAAAATGAAAGTATTTACATCACTTTGTTAACTTTTTTAAAGTAAGTTAAGGGGTACTTTCTTTCTTTAGTATGTTTTCCCGCCTTTTTTCTTTTTTTTTTTTTTTTTTTTTAACTTCTCTTCAGGTTTCTTTGTCTGTGTGTGCTCTACAACGATCATTCACAGGCTTGGCTATGGAGTGGGGTGGAGCTGAATCGATTAGGTGGGGTTTTCCAGCCCTCGGCCTTCAGGTGCTACGCACCCTGATGTCAATTTAATATCTGATATTTCATATTAAGCGGATTTTTATAACAGGGAGTCGGCAATAGGGCCTGCTCCATCCGCTTTATTCATCGACCCAGTATTGCATTGCCTCTAGAAGGTGTGCACTTTATTTGTTGTTTTGCAAATAAAAGCTTACCACTCCAACTTTTATGCCTTTTCTCCATCATAATTTGACAGTAAAGCGGGAGTTTTCACTCTTTGATATGTGTTCAAGCCCCTTTGGTTTAAAGTTCAAGATTTTCAAGCAGAGTTTGTGTACGGACAAACCAGCTGAAGAATGCCCAATCTTGTCTGATCTCAGAAGCTAAGAAGGCTTGGGCCTGGTTAGTACTTGGATGGGAGACTACATGGGAATACCAGGTGCTGTAAGCTTTAACTATTGAAAAACTTTTAAAATGAAAGTATTTACATGGCTTTGTTAGCTTTTTTTGCCTTTTTTTCCATCATAATTTGATAGTAAAGCGGGAGTTTTCGCACTTTATAATGTTTTCAAAGCCCTTTTGGTTTAAAGTTCAAGATTTTCAAGCAGAGTTTGTGTACGGACAAACCAGCTGAAGAATGCCCAATCTTGTCTGATCTCAGAAGCTAAGAAGGCTTGGGCCTGGTTAGTACTTGGATGGGAGACTACATGGGAATACCAGGTGCTGTAAGCTTTAACTATTGAAAAACTTTTAAAATGAAAGTATTTACATGGCTTTGTTAGCTTTTTTTGCCTTTTTCTCCATCATAATTTGATAGTAAAGCGGGAGTTTTCGCACTTTATAATGTTTTCAAAGCCCTTTTGGTTTAAAGTTCAAGATTTTCAAGCAGAGTTTGTGTACGGACAAACCAGCTGAAGAATGCCCAATCTTGTCTGATCTCAGAAGCTAAGAAGGCTTGGGCCTGGTTAGTACTTGGATGGGAGACTACATGGGAATGCCAGGTGCTGTAAGCTTTAACTATTGAAAAACTTTTAAAATGAAAGTATTTACATGGCTTTGTTAGCTTTTTTTGCCTTTTCTCCATCATAATTTGATAGTAAAGCGGGAGTTTTCGCACTTTATAATGTTTTCAAAGCCCTTTTGGTTTAAAGTTCAAGATTTTCAAGCAGAGTTTGTGTACGGACAAACCAGCTGAAGAATGCCCAATCTTGTCTGATCTCAGAAGCTAAGAAGGCTTGGGCCTGGTTAGTACTTGGATGGGAGACTACATGGGAATGCCAGGTGCTGTAAGCTTTAACTATTGAAAAACTTTTAAAATGAAAGTATTTACATGGCTTTGTTAGCTTTTTTTGCCTTTTCTCCATCATAATTTGATAGTAAAGCGGGAGTTTTCGCACTTTATAATGTTTTCAAAGTCCTTTTGTTTAAAGTCCAAGATTTTCAAGCAGAGTTTGCTTACGGACATGCCAGCTGAAGATTGCCCAATCTTGTCTGATCTCAGAAGCTAAGAAGGCTTGGGCCTGGTTAGTACTTGGAATGGGAGACTACATGGGAATGCCAGGTGCTGTAAGCTTTAACTATTGTAAGACTTTTAAAATGAAAGTATTTACATCACTTTGTTACTTTTTTTAAAGTAAGTTAAGGGGTACTTTCTTTCTTTAGTATGTTTTTCCCGCCCTTTTTTCTTTTTTTTTTTTTTTTTTTTTTTTAACTTCTCTTCAGGTTTCTTTGTCTGTGTGTGCTCTACAACGATCATTCACAGGCTTGGCTATGGAGTGGGGTGGAGCTGAATCGATTAGGTGGGGTTTTCCAGCCCTCGGCCTTCAGGTGCTACGCACCCTGATGTCAATTTAATATCTGATATTTCATATTAAGCGGATTTTTATAACAGGGAGTCGGCAATAGGGCCTGCTCCATCCGCTTTATTCATCGACCCAGTATTGCATTGCCTCTAGAAGGTGTGCACTTTATTTGTTGTTTTGCAAATAAAAGCTTACTACTCCAACTTTTATGCCTTTTCTCCATCATAATTTGACAGTTAAAGCGGGAGTTTTCACTCTTTGAATATGTGTTCAAGCCC
>NW_021630043.1:0-24964 GCF_900700375.1 Denticeps clupeoides | reverse complement strand
TTTCATTTGTTTTTAGCATTGTTATGTTTGACCTTAAACGGAGTGCTTTAAAGTGATTTTCAGCGCGTGTAAGGCCAAAACATGAAAAAGTTGATTCCGGACAGCGAATTCTAATCTTTTTACAACGTTCTCTTTCTTACAACTTAAGAAACTTCATTTCCAATACAGAAAGTTGAAGATTTCAGCATGTCTCACTTGTTTTCAGCTTGTTTTGTGCAAAAAACACGTTTGACCTTGAAAAAAGTGACAATCTTGTGATAATCACTTTCCCTTCAACATTTCAAACATCATAACACTTTGAAATATATAAGAACATCCCAAACTAAAAGGAGAAATAAAGAGAATTTGAAATTTCATGTGTTTTAGGCCTCTTTTGTGTAAAACTATGTTTGACCTTGAAAAACACACTTTCCTCCTAAAACTACACTTTTCCATCAAAATTTTGCATGTCCAACACTGTGAAACACTTAAGAACATCATTTCTAGCAGTATCCTTGAAAGAAATTCGAAGTTTCATTTGGTTTTAGCTTTGTTATGTTTGACCTTAAACGGAGTGCTTTAAAGTGATTTTCAGCGCGTGTAAGGCCAAAACATGAAAAAGTTGATTCCGGACAGCGAATTCTAATCTTTTTACAACGTTCTCTTTCTTACAACTTAGAAACTTCATTTCCAATACAGAAAGTTGAAGATTTCAGCATGTCTCACTTGTTTTCAGCTTGTTTTGTGCAAAAACACGTTTGACCTTGAAAAAGTGACAATCTTGTGATAAATCACTTTCCCTTCAACATTTTCAACATCTAACACTTTGAAATACATAAGAACATCCCAAACTAAAAGGAGAAATAAAGAGAATTTGAAATTTCATGTGTTTTAGGCCTCTTTTGTGTAAAACTATGTTTGACCTTGAAAAACACACTTTCTCCTAAACTACACTTTTCCATCAAAATTTTGCATGTCCAACACTGTGAAACACTTAAGAACATCATTTCTAGCAGTATCCTTAAGAAAATTCGAAGTTTCATTTGTTTTTAGCTTTGTTATGTTTGACCTTAAACGGAGTGCTTTAAAGTGATTTTCAGCGCGTGTAAGGCCAAAACATGAAAAAGTTGATTCCGGACAGCGAATTCTAATCTTTTTACAACGTTCTCTTTCTTACAACTTAGAAACTTCATTTCCAATACAGAAAGTTGAAGATTTCAGCATGTCTCACTTGTTTTCAGCTTGTTTTGTGCAAAAACACGTTTGACCTTGAAAAAGGGACAATCTTGTGATAAATCACTTTCCCTTCAACATTTTCAACATCTAACACTTTGAAATACACAAGAACATCCCAAACTAAAAGGAGAAATAAAGAGAATTTGAAATTTCATGTGTTTTAGGCCTCTTTTGTGTAAAACTATGTTTGACCTTGAAAAACACACTTTCTCCTAAAACTACACTTTTCCATCAAAATTTTGCATGTCCAACACTGTGAAACACTTAAGAACATCATTTCTAGCAGTATCCTTAAAGAAAATTCGAAGTTTCATTTGTTTTTAGCTTTGTTATGTTTGACCTTAAACGGAGTGCTTTAAAGTGATTTTCAGCGCGTGTAAGGCCAAAACATGAAAAAGTTGATTCCGGACAGCGAATTCTAATCTTTTTACAACGTTCTCTTTCTTACAACTTAGAAACTTCATTTCCAATACAGAAAGTTGAAGATTTCAGCATGTCTCACTTGTTTTCAGCTTGTTTTGTGCAAAAACACGTTTGACCTTGAAAAAGTGACAATCTTGTGATAAATCACTTTCCCTTCAACATTTTCAACATCTAACACTTTGAAATACATAAGAACATCCCAAACTAAAAGGAGAAATAAAGAGAATTTGACATTTCATGTGTTTTAGGCCTCTTTTGTGTAAAACTATGTTTGACCTTGAAAAACACACTTTCTCCTAAAACTACACTTTTCCATCAAAATTTTGCATGTCCAACACTGTGAAACACTTAAGAACATCATTTCTAGCAGTATCCTTAAAGAAAATTCGAAGTTTCATTTGTTTTTAGCTTTGTTATGTTTGACCTTAAACGGAGTGCTTTAAAGTGATTTTCAGCGCGTGTAAGGCCAAAACATGAAAAAGTTGATTCCGGACAGCGAATTCTAATCTTTTTACAACGTTCTCTTTCTTACAACTTAGAAACTTCATTTCCAATACAGAAAGTTGAAGATTTCAGCATGTCTCACTTGTTTTCAGCTTGTTTTGTGCAAAAACACGTTTGACCTTGAAAAAGTGACAATCTTGTGATAAATCACTTTCCCTTCAACATTTTCAACATCTAACACTTTGAAATACATAAGAACATCCCAAACTAAAAGGAGAAATAAAGAGAATTTGAAATTTCATGTGTTTTAGGCCTCTTTTGTGTAAAACTATGTTTGACCTTGAAAAACACACTTTCTCCTAAAACTACACTTTTCCATCAAAATTTTGCATGTCCAACACTGTGAAACACTTAAGAACATCATTTCTAGCAGTATCCTTAAGAAAATTCGAAGTTTCATTTGTTTTTAGCTTTGTTATGTTTGACCTTAAACGGAGTGCTTTAAAGTGATTTTCAGCGCGTGTAAGGCCAAAACATGAAAAAGTTGATTCCGGACAGCGAATTCTAATCTTTTTACAACGTTCTCTTTCTTACAACTTAGAAACTTCATTTCCAATACAGAAAGTTGAAGATTTCAGCATGTCTCACTTGTTTTCAGCTTGTTTTGTGCAAAAACACGTTTGACCTTGAAAAAGTGACAATCTTGTGATAAATCACTTTCCCTTCAACATTTTCAACATCTAACACTTTGAAATACACAAGAACATCCCAAACTAAAAGGAGAAATAAAGAGAATTTGAAATTTCATGTGTTTTAGGCCTCTTTTGTGTAAAACTATGTTTGATCTTGAAAAACACACTTTCTCCTAAAACTACACTTTTCCATCAAAATTTTGCATGTCCAACACTGTGAAACACTTAAGAACATCATTTCTAGCAGTATCCTTAAAGAAAATTCGAAGTTTCATTTGTTTTTAGCTTTGTTATGTTTGACCTTAAACGGAGTGCTTTAAAGTGATTTTCAGCGCGTGTAAGGCCAAAACATGAAAAAGTTGATTCCGGACAGCGAATTCTAATCTTTTTACAACGTTCTCTTTCTTACAACTTAGAAACTTCATTTCCAATACAGAAAGTTGAAGATTTCAGCATGTCTCACTTGTTTTCAGCTTGTTTTGTGCAAAAACACGTTTGACCTTGAAAAAGTGACAATCTTTTGATAAATCACTTTCCCTTCAACATTTTCAACATCTAACACTTTGAAATACATAAGAACATCCCAAACTAAAAGGAGAAATAAAGAGAATTTGAAATTTCATGTGTTTTAGGCCTCTTTTGTGTAAAACTATGTTTGACCTTGAAAAACACACTTTCTCCTAAAACTACACTTTTCCATCAAAATTTTGCATGTCCAACACTGTGAAACACTTAAGAACATCATTTCTAGCAGTATCCTTAAAGAAAATTCGAAGTTTCATTTGTTTTTAGCTTTGTTATGTTTGACCTTAAACGGAGTGCTTTAAAGTGATTTTCAGCGCGTGTAAGGCCAAAACATGAAAAAGTTGATTCCGGACAGCGAATTCTAATCTTTTTACAACGTTCTCTTTCTTACAACTTAGAAACTTCATTTCCAATACAGAAAGTTGAAGATTTCAGCATGTCTCACTTGTTTTCAGCTTGTTTTGTGCAAAAACACGTTTGACCTTGAAAAAGGGACAATCTTGTGATAAATCACTTTCCCTTCAACATTTTCAACATCTAACACTTTGAAATACATAAGAACATCCCAAACTAAAAGGAGAAATAAAGAGAATTTGAAATTTCATGTGTTTTAGGCCTCTTTTGTGTAAAACTATGTTTGACCTTGAAAAACACACTTTCTCCTAAAACTACACTTTTCCATCAAAATTTTGCATGTCCAACACTGTGAAACACTTAAGAACATCATTTCTAGCAGTATCCTTAAGAAAATTCGAAGTTTCATTTGTTTTTAGCTTTGTTATGTTTGACCTTAAACGGAGTGCTTTAAAGTGATTTTCAGCGCGTGTAAGGCCAAAACATGAAAAAGTTGATTCCGGACAGCGAATTCTAATCTTTTTACAACGTTCTCTTTCTTACAACTTAGAAACTTCATTTCCAATACAGAAAGTTGAAGATTTCAGCATGTCTCACTTGTTTTCAGCTTGTTTTGTGCAAAAACACGTTTGACCTTGAAAAAGTGACAATCTTGTGATAAATCACTTTCCCTTCAACATTTTCAACATCTAACACTTTGAAATACATAAGAACATCCCAAACTAAAAGGAGAAATAAAGAGAATTTGAAATTTCATGTGTTTTAGGCCTCTTTTGTGTAAAACTATGTTTGACCTTGAAAAACACACTTTCTCCTAAAACTACACTTTTCCATCAAAATTTTGCATGTCCAACACTGTGAAACACTTAAGAACATCATTTCTAGCAGTATCCTTAAAGAAAATTTGAAGTTTCATTTGTTTTTAGCTTTGTTATGTTTGACCTTAAACGGAGTGCTTTAAAGTGATTTTCAGCGCGTGTAAGGCCAAAACATGAAAAAGTTGATTCCGGACAGCGAATTCTAATCTTTTTACAACGTTCTCTTTCTTACAACTTAGAAACTTCATTTCCAATACAGAAAGTTGAAGATTTCAGCATGTCTCACTTGTTTTCAGCTTGTTTTGTGCAAAAACACGTTTGACCTTGAAAAAGTGACAATCTTGTGATAAATCACTTTCCCTTCAACATTTTCAACATCTAACACTTTGAAATACATAAGAACATCCCAAACTAAAAGGAGAAATAAAGAGAATTTGAAATTTCATGTGTTTTAGGCCTCTTTTGTGTAAAACTATGTTTGACCTTGAAAAACACACTTTCTCCTAAAACTACACTTTTCCATCAAAATTTTGCATGTCCAACACTGTGAAACACTTAAGAACATCATTTCTAGCAGTATCCTTAAAGAAAATTCGAAGTTTCATTTGTTTTTAGCTTTGTTATGTTTGACCTTAAACGGAGTGCTTTAAAGTGATTTTCAGCGCGTGTAAGGCCAAAACATGAAAAAGTTGATTCCGGACAGCGAATTCTAATCTTTTTACAACGTTCTCTTTCTTACAACTTAGAAACTTCATTTCCAATACAGAAAGTTGAAGATTTCAGCATGTCTCACTTGTTTTCAGCTTGTTTTGTGCAAAAACACGTTTGACCTTGAAAAAGTGACAATCTTGTGATAAATCACTTTCCCTTCAACATTTTCAACATCTAACACTTTGAAATACATAAGAACATCCCAAACTAAAAGGAGAAATAAAGAGAATTTGAAATTTCATGTGTTTTAGGCCTCTTTTGTGTAAAACTATGTTTGACCTTGAAAAACACACTTTCTCCTAAAACTACACTTTTCCATCAAAATTTTGCATGTCCAACACTGTGAAACACTTAAGAACATCATTTCTAGCAGTATCCTTAAAGAAAATTCGAAGTTTCATTTGTTTTTAGCTTTGTTATGTTTGACCTTAAACGGAGTGCTTTAAAGTGATTTTCAGCGCGTGTAAGGCCAAAACATGAAAAAGTTGATTCCGGACAGCGAATTCTAATCTTTTTACAACGTTCTCTTTCTTACAACTTAGAAACTTCATTTCCAATACAGAAAGTTGAAGATTTCAGCATGTCTCACTTGTTTTCAGCTTGTTTTGTGCAAAAACACGTTTGACCTTGAAAAAGTGACAATCTTGTGATAAATCACTTTCCCTTCAACATTTTCAACATCTAACACTTTGAAATACATAAGAACATCCCAAACTAAAAGGAGAAATAAAGAGAATTTGAAATTTCATGTGTTTTAGGCCTCTTTTGTGTAAAACTATGTTTGACCTTGAAAAACACACTTTCTCCTAAAACTACACTTTTCCATCAAAATTTTGCATGTCCAACACTGTGAAACACTTAAGAACATCATTTCTAGCAGTATCCTTAAGAAAATTCGAAGTTTCATTTGTTTTTAGCTTTGTTATGTTTGACCTTAAACGGAGTGCTTTAAAGTGATTTTCAGCGCGTGTAAGGCCAAAACATGAAAAAGTTGATTCCGGACAGCGAATTCTAATCTTTTTACAACGTTCTCTTTCTTACAACTTAGAAACTTCATTTCCAATACAGAAAGTTGAAGATTTCAGCATGTCTCACTTGTTTTCAGCTTGTTTTGTGCAAAAACACGTTTGACCTCTAAAAAGTGACAATCTTGTGATAAATCACTTTCCCTTCAACATTTTCAACATCTAACACTTTGAAATACATATGAACATCCCAAACTAAAAGGAGAAATAAAGAGAATTTGAAATTTCATGTGTTTTAGGCCTCTTTTGTGTAAAACTATGTTTGACCTTGAAAAACACACTTTCTCCTAAAACTACACTTTTCCATCAAAATTTTGCATGTCCAACACTGTGAAACACTTAAGAACATTTTTTCTAGCAGAATCCTTGAAGAAAATTCGAAGTTTCATTTGTTTTTAGCTTTGTTATGTTTGACCTTAAACGGAGTGCTTTAAAGTGATTTTCAGCGCGTGTAAGGCCAAAACATGAAAAAGTTGATTCCGGACAGCGAATTCTAATCTTTTTACAACGTTCTCTTTCTTACAACTTAGAAACTTCATTTCCAATACAGAAAGTTGAAGATTTCAGCATGTCTCACTTGTTTTCAGCTTGTTTTGTGCAAAAACACGTTTGACCTTGAAAAAGTGACAATCTTGTGATAAATCACTTTCCCTTCAACATTTTCAACATCTAACACTTTGAAATACATAAGAACATCCCAAACTAAAAGGAGAAATAAAGAGAATTTGAAATTTCATGTGTTTTAGGCCTCTTTTGTGTAAAACTATGTTTGACCTTGAAAAACACACTTTCTCCTAAAACTACACTTTTCCATCAAAATTTTGCATGTCCAACACTGTGAAACACTTAAGAACATTTTTTCTAGCAGTATCCTTGAAGAAAATTCGAAGTTTCATTTGTTTTTAGCTTTGTTATGTTTGACCTTAAACGGAGTGCTTTAAAGTGATTTTCAGCGCGTGTAAGGCCAAAACATGAAAAAGTTGATTCCGGACAGCGAATTCTAATCTTTTTACAACGTTCTCTTTCTTACAACTTAGAAACTTCATTTCCAATACAGAAAGTTGAAGATTTCAGCATGTCTCACTTGTTTTCAGCTTGTTTTGTGCAAAAACACGTTTGACCTTGAAAAAGTGACAATCTTGTGATAAATCACTTTCCCTTCAACATTTTCAACATCTAACACTTTGAAATACATAAGAACATCCCAAACTAAAAGGAGAAATAAAGAGAATTTGAAATTTCATGTGTTTTAGGCCTCTTTTGTGTAAAACTATGTTTGACCTTGAAAAACACACTTTCTCCTAAAACTACACTTTTCCATCAAAATTTTGCATGTCCAACACTGTGAAACACTTAAGAACATCATTTCTAGCAGTATCCTAAAGAAAATTCGAAGTTTCATTTGTTTTTAGCTTTGTTATGTTTGACCTTAAACGGAGTGCTTTAAAGTGATTTTCAGCGCGTGTAAGGCCAAAACATGAAAAAGTTGATTCCGGACAGCGAATTCTAATCTTTTTACAACGTTCTCTTTCTTACAACTTAGAAACTTCATTTCCAATACAGAAAGTTGAAGATTTCAGCATGTCTCACTTGTTTTCAGCTTGTTTTGTGCAAAAACACGTTTGACCTTGAAAAAGTGACAATCTTGTGATAAATCACTTTCCCTTCAACAATTTCAACATCTAACACTTTGAAATACATAAGAACATCCCAAACTAAAAGGAGAAATAAAGAGAATTTGAAATTTCATGTGTTTTAGGCCTCTTTTGTGTAAAACTATGTTTGACCTTGAAAAACACACTTTCTCCTAAAACTACACTTTTCCATCAAAATTTTGCATGTCCAACACTGTGAAACACTTAAGAACATCATTTCTAGCAGTATCCTTAAGAAAATTCGAAGTTTCATTTGTTTTTAGCTTTGTTATGTTTGACCTTAAACGGAGTGCTTTAAAGTGATTTTCAGCGCGTGTAAGGCCAAAACATGAAAAAGTTGATTCCGGACAGCGAATTCTAATCTTTTTACAACGTTCTCTTTCTTACAACTTAGAAACTTCATTTCCAATACAGAAAGTTGAAGATTTCAGCATGTCTCACTTGTTTTCAGCTTGTTTTGTGCAAAAACACGTTTGACCTTGAAAAAGTGACAATCTTGTGATAAATCACTTTCCCTTCAACATTTTCAACATCTAACACTTTGAAATACATAAGAACATCCCAAACTAAAAGGAGAAATAAAGAGAATTTGAAATTTCATGTGTTTTAGGCCTCTTTTGTGTAAAACTATGTTTGACCTTGAAAAACACACTTTCTCCTAAAACTACACTTTTCCATCAAAATTTTGCATGTCCAACACTGTGAAACACTTAAGAACATCATTTCTAGCAGTATCCTTAAAGAAAATTCGAAGTTTCATTTGTTTTTAGCTTTGTTATGTTTGACCTTAAACGGAGTGCTTTAAAGTGATTTTCAGCGCGTGTAAGGCCAAAACATGAAAAAGTTGATTCCGGACAGCGAATTCTAATCTTTTTACAACGTTCTCTTTCTTACAACTTAGAAACTTCATTTCCAATACAGAAAGTTGAAGATTTCAGCATGTCTCACTTGTTTTCAGCTTGTTTTGTGCAAAAACACGTTTGACCTTGAAAAAGTGACAATCTTGTGATAAATCACTTTCCCTTCAACATTTTCAACATCTAACACTTTGAAATACATAAGAACATCCCAAACTAAAAGGAGAAATAAAGAGAATTTGAAATTTCATGTGTTTTAGGCCTCTTTTGTGTAAAACTATGTTTGACCTTGAAAAACACACTTTCTCCTAAAACTACACTTTTCCATCAAAATTTTGCATGTCCAACACTGTGAAACACTTAAGAACATCATTTCTAGCAGTATCCTTAAGAAAATTCGAAGTTTCATTTGTTTTTAGCTTTGTTATGTTTGACCTTAAACGGAGTGCTTTAAAGTGATTTTCAGCGCGTGTAAGGCCAAAACATGAAAAAGTTGATTCCGGACAGCGAATTCTAATCTTTTTACAACGTTCTCTTTCTTACAACTTAGAAACTTCATTTCCAATACAGAATGTTGAAGATTTTAGCATGTCTCACTTGTTTTCAGCTTGTTTTGTGCAAAAACACGTTTGACCTTGAAAAAGTGACAATCTTGTGATAAATCACTTTCCCTTCAACATTTTCAACATCTAACACTTTGAAATACATAAGAACATCCCAAACTAAAAGGAGAAATAAAGAGAATTTGAAATTTCATGTGTTTTAGGCCTCTTTTGTGTAAAACTATGTTTGACCTTGAAAAACACACTTTCTCCTAAAACTACACTTTTCCATCAAAATTTTGCATGTCCAACACTGTGAAACACTTAAGAACATCATTTCTAGCAGTATCCTTAAAGAAAATTCGAAGTTTCATTTGTTTTTAGCTTTGTTATGTTTGACCTTAAACGGAGTGCTTTAAAGTGATTTTCAGCGCGTGTAAGGCCAAAACATGAAAAAGTTGATTCCGGACAGCGAATTCTAATCTTTTTACAACGTTCTCTTTCTTACAACTTAGAAACTTCATTTCAAATACAAAATGTTGAAGATTTCAGCATGTCTCACTTGTTTTCAGCTTGTTTTGTGCAAAAACACGTTTGACCTTGAAAAAGTGACAATCTTGTGATAAATCACTTTCCCTTCAACATTTTCAACATCTAACACTTTGAAATACATAAGAACATCCCAAACTAAAAGGAGAAATAAAGAGAATTTGAAATTTCATGTGTTTTAGGCCTCTTTTGTGTAAAACTATGTTTGACCTTGAAAAACACACTTTCTCCTAAAACTACACTTTTCCATCAAAATTTTGCATGTCCAACACTGTGAAACACTTAAGAACATCATTTCTAGCAGTATCCTTAAAGAAAATTCGAAGTTTCATTTGTTTTTAGCTTTGTTATGTTTGACCTTAAACGGAGTGCTTTAAAGTGATTTTCAGCGCGTGTAAGGCCAAAACATGAAAAAGTTGATTCCGGACAGCGAATTCTTATCTTTTTACAACGTTCTCTTTCTTACAACTTAGAAACTTCGTTTCCAATACAGAAAGTTGAAGATTTCAGCATGTCTCACTTGTTTTCAGCTTGTTTTGTGCAAAAACACGTTTGACCTTGAAAAAGTGACAATCTTGTGATAAATCACTTTCCCTTCAACATTTTCAACATCTAACACTTTGAAATACATAAGAACATCCCAAACTAAAAGGTGAAATAAAGAGAATTTGAAATTTCATGTGTTTTAGGCCTCTTTTGTGTAAAACTATGTTTGACCTTGAAAAACACACTTTCTCCTAAAACTACACTTTTCCATCAAAATTTTGCATGTCCAACACTGTGAAACACTTAAGAACATCATTTCTAGCAGTATCCTTGAAGAAAATTCGAAGTTTCATTTGTTTTTAGCTTTGTTATGTTTGACCTTAAACGGAGTGCTTTAAAGTGATTTTCAGCGCGTGTAAGGCCAAAACATGAAAAAGTTGATTCCGGACAGCGAATTCTAATCTTTTTACAACGTTCTCTTTCTTACAACTTAGAAACTTCATTTCCAATACAGAAAGTTGAAGATTTCAGCATGTCTCACTTGTTTTCAGCTTGTTTTGTGCAAAAACACGTTTGACCTTGAAAAAGGGACAATCTTGTGATAAATCACTTTCCCTTCAACATTTTCAACATCTAACACTTTGAAATACATAAGAACATCCCAAACTAAAAGGAGAAATAAAGAGAATTTGAAATTTCATGTGTTTTAGGCCTCTTTTGTGTAAAACTATGTTTGACCTTGAAAAACACACTTTCTCCTAAAACTACACTTTTCCATCAAAATTTTGCATGTCCAACACTGTGAAACACTTAAGAACATTTTTTCTAGCAGTATCCTTAAGAAAATTCGAAGTTTCATTTGTTTTTAGCTTTGTTATGTTTGACCTTAAACGGAGTGCTTTAAAGTGATTTTCAGCGCGTGTAAGGCCAAAACATGAAAAAGTTGATTCCGGACAGCGAATTCTAATCTTTTTACAACGTTCTCTTTCTTACAACTTAGAAACTTCATTTCCAATACAGAAAGTTGAAGATTTCAGCATGTCTCACTTGTTTTCAGCTTGTTTTGTGCAAAAACACGTTTGACCTTGAAAAAGTGACAATCTTGTGATAAATCACTTTCCCTTCAACATTTTCAACATCTAACACTTTGAAATACATAAGAACATCCCAAACTAAAAGGAGAAATAAAGAGAATTTGAAATTTCATGTGTTTTAGGCCTCTTTTGTGTAAAACTATGTTTGACCTTGAAAAACACACTTTCTCCTAAAACTACACTTTTCCATCAAAATTTTGCATGTCCAACACTGTGAAACACTTAAGAACATCATTTCTAGCAGTATCCTTGAAGAAAATTCGAAGTTTCATTTGTTTTTAGCTTTGTTATGTTTGACCTTAAACGGAGTGCTTTAAAGTGATTTTCAGCGCGTGTAAGGCCAAAACATGAAAAAGTTGATTCCGGACAGCGAATTCTAATCTTTTTACAACGTTCTCTTTCTTACAACTTAGAAACTTCATTTCCAATACAGAAAGTTGAAGATTTCAGCATGTCTCACTTGTTTTCAGCTTGTTTTGTGCAAAAACACGTTTGACCTTGAAAAAGTGACAATCTTGTGATAAATCACTTTCCCTTCAACATTTTCAACATCTAACACTTTGAAATACATAAGAACATCCCAAACTAAAAGGTGAAATAAAGAGAATTTGAAATTTCATGTGTTTTAGGCCTCTTTTGTGTAAAACTATGTTTGACCTTGAAAAACACACTTTCTCCTAAAACTACACTTTTCCATCAAAATTTTGCATGTCCAACACTGTGAAACACTTAAGAACATCATTTCTAGCAGTATCCTTAAAGAAAATTCGAAGTTTCATTTGTTTTTAGCTTTGTTATGTTTGACCTTAAACGGAGTGCTTTAAAGTGATTTTCAGCGCGTGTAAGGCCAAAACATGAAAAAGTTGATTCCGGACAGCGAATTCTAATCTTTTTACAACGTTCTCTTTCTTACAACTTAGAAACTTCGTTTCCAATACAGAAAGTTGAAGATTTCAGCATGTCTCACTTGTTTTCAGCTTGTTTTGTGCAAAAACACGTTTGACCTTGAAAAAGTGACAATCTTGTGATAAATCACTTTCCCTTCAACATTTTCAACATCTAACACTTTGAAATACATAAGAACATCCCAAACTAAAAGGAGAAATAAAGAGAATTTGAAATTTCATGTGTTTTAGGCCTCTTTTGTGTAAAACTATGTTTGACCTTGAAAAACACACTTTCTCCTAAAACTACACTTTTCCATCAAAATTTTGCATGTCCAACACTGTGAAACACTTAAGAACATCATTTCTAGCAGTATCCTTAAAGAAAATTCGAAGTTTCATTTGTTTTTAGCTTTGTTATGTTTGACCTTAAACGGAGTGCTTTAAAGTGATTTTCAGCGCGTGTAAGGCCAAAACATGAAAAAGTTGATTCCGGACAGCGAATTCTAATCTTTTTACAACGTTCTCTTTCTTACAACTTAGAAACTTCATTTCCAATACAGAAAGTTGAAGATTTCAGCATGTCTCACTTGTTTTCAGCTTGTTTTGTGCAAAAACACGTTTGACCTTGAAAAAGTGACAATCTTGTGATAAATCACTTTCCCTTCAACATTTTCAACATCTAACACTTTGAAATACATAAGAACATCCCAAACTAAAAGGAGAAATAAAGAGAATTTGAAATTTCATGTGTTTTAGGCCTCTTTTGTGTAAAACTATGTTTGACCTTGAAAAACACACTTTCTCCTAAAACTACACTTTTCCATCAAAATTTTGCATGTCCAACACTGTGAAACACTTAAGAACATCATTTCTAGCAGTATCCTTAAAGAAAATTCGAAGTTTCATTTGTTTTTAGCTTTGTTATGTTTGACCTTAAACGGAGTGCTTTAAAGTGATTTTCAGCGCGTGTAAGGCCAAAACATGAAAAAGTTGATTCCGGACAGCGAATTCTAATCTTTTTACAACGTTCTCTTTCTTACAACTTAGAAACTTCATTTCCAATACAGAAAGTTGAAGATTTCAGCATGTCTCACTTGTTTTCAGCTTGTTTTGTGCAAAAACACGTTTGACCTTGAAAAAGTGACAATCTTGTGATAAATCACTTTCCCTTCAACATTTTCAACATCTAACACTTTGAAATACATAAGAACATCCCAAACTAAAAGGAGAAATAAAGAGAATTTGAAATTTCATGTGTTTTAGGCCTCTTTTGTGTAAAACTATGTTTGACCTTGAAAAACACACTTTCTCCTAAAACTACACTTTTCCATCAAAATTTTGCATGTCCAACACTGTGAAACACTTAAGAACATCATTTCTAGCAGTATCCTTAAAGAAAATTCGAAGTTTCATTTGTTTTTAGCTTTGTTATGTTTGACCTTAAACGGAGTGCTTTAAAGTGATTTTCAGCGCGTGTAAGGCCAAAACATGAAAAAGTTGATTCCGGACAGCGAATTCTAATCTTTTTACAACGTTCTCTTTCTTACAACTTAGAAACTTCATTTCCAATACAGAAAGTTGAAGATTTCAGCATGTCTCACTTGTTTTCAGCTTGTTTTGTGCAAAAACACGTTTGACCTTTAAAAAGTGACAATCTTGTGATAAATCACTTTCCCTTCAACATTTTCAACATCTAACACTTTGAAATACATAAGAACATCCCAAACTAAAAGGAGAAATAAAGAGAATTTGAAATTTCATGTGTTTTAGGCCTCTTTTGTGTAAAACTATGTTTGACCTTGAAAAACACACTTTCTCCTAAAACTACACTTTTCCATCAAAATTTTGCATGTCCAACACTGTGAAACACTTAAGAACATCATTTCTAGCAGTATCCTTAAAGAAAATTCGAAGTTTCATTTGTTTTTAGCTTTGTTATGTTTGACCTTAAACGGAGTGCTTTAAAGTGATTTTCAGCGCGTGTAAGGCCAAAACATGAAAAAGTTGATTCCGGACAGCGAATTCTAATCTTTTTACAACGTTCTCTTTCTTACAACTTAGAAACTTCATTTCCAATACAGAAAGTTGAAGATTTCAGCATGTCTCACTTGTTTTCAGCTTGTTTTGTGCAAAAACACGTTTGACCTTGAAAAAGTGACAATCTTGTGATAAATCACTTTCCCTTCAACATTTTCAACATCTAACACTTTGAAATACATAAGAACATCCCAAACTAAAAGGAGAAATAAAGAGAATTTGAAATTTCATGTGTTTTAGGCCTCTTTTGTGTAAAACTATGTTTGACCTTGAAAAACACACTTTCTCCTAAAACTACACTTTTCCATCAAAATTTTGCATGTCCAACACTGTGAAACACTTAAGAACATCATTTCTAGCAGTATCCTTAAAGAAAATTCGAAGTTTCATTTGTTTTTAGCTTTGTTATGTTTGACCTTAAACGGAGTGCTTTAAAGTGATTTTCAGCGCGTGTAAGGCCAAAACATGAAAAAGTTGATTCCGGACAGCGAATTCTAATCTTTTTACAACGTTCTCTTTCTTACAACTTAGAAACTTCATTTCCAATACAGAAAGTTGAAGATTTCAGCATGTCTCACTTGTTTTCAGCTTGTTTTGTGCAAAAACACGTTTGACCTTGAAAAAGTGACAATCTTGTGATAAATCACTTTCCCTTCAACATTTTCAACATCTAACACTTTGAAATACATAAGAACATCCCAAACTAAAAGGAGAAATAAAGAGAATTTGAAATTTCATGTGTTTTAGGCCTCTTTTGTGTAAAACTATGTTTGACCTTGAAAAACACACTTTCTCCTAAAACTACACTTTTCCATCAAAATTTTGCATGTCCAACACTGTGAAACACTTAAGAACATCATTTCTAGCAGTATCCTTAAAGAAAATTCGAAGTTTCATTTGTTTTTAGCTTTGTTATGTTTGACCTTAAACGGAGTGCTTTAAAGTGATTTTCAGCGCGTGTAAGGCCAAAACATGAAAAAGTTGATTCCGGACAGCGAATTCTAATCTTTTTACAACGTTCTCTTTCTTACAACTTAGAAACTTCATTTCCAATACAGAAAGTTGAAGATTTCAGCATGTCTCACTTGTTTTCAGCTTGTTTTGTGCAAAAACACGTTTGACCTTGAAAAAGTGACAATCTTGTGATAAATCACTTTCCCTTCAACATTTTCAACATCTAACACTTTGAAATACATAAGAACATCCCAAACTAAAAGGAGAAATAAAGAGAATTTGAAATTTCATGTGTTTTAGGCCTCTTTTGTGTAAAACTATGTTTGACCTTGAAAAACACACTTTCTCCTAAAACTACACTTTTCCATCAAAATTTTGCATGTCCAACACTGTGAAACACTTAAGAACATCATTTCTAGCAGTATCCTTAAGAAAATTCGAAGTTTCATTTGTTTTTAGCTTTGTTATGTTTGACCTTAAACGGAGTGCTTTAAAGTGATTTTCAGCGCGTGTAAGGCCAAAACATGAAAAAGTTGATTCCGGACAGCGAATTCTAATCTTTTTACAACGTTCTCTTTCTTACAACTTAGAAACTTCATTTCCAATACAGAAAGTTGAAGATTTCAGCATGTCTCACTTGTTTTCAGCTTGTTTTGTGCAAAAACACGTTTGACCTTGAAAAAGTGACAATCTTGTGATAAATCACTTTCCCTTCAACATTTTCAACATCTAACACTTTGAAATACATAAGAACATCCCAAACTAAAAGGAGAAATAAAGAGAATTTGAAATTTCATGTGTTTTAGGCCTCTTTTGTGTAAAACTATGTTTGACCTTGAAAAACACACTTTCTCCTAAAACTACACTTTTCCATCAAAATTTTGCATGTCCAACACTGTGAAACACTTAAGAACATCATTTCTAGCAGTATCCTTGAAGAAAATTCGAAGTTTCATTTGTTTTTAGCTTTGTTATGTTTGACCTTAAACGGAGTGCTTTAAAGTGATTTTCAGCGCGTGTAAGGCCAAAACATGAAAAAGTTGATTCCGGACAGCGAATTCTAATCTTTTTACAACGTTCTCTTTCTTACAACTTAGAAACTTCATTTCCAATACAGAAAGTTGAAGATTTCAGCATGTCTCACTTGTTTTCAGCTTGTTTTGTGCAAAAACACGTTTGACCTTGAAAAAGTGACAATCTTGTGATAAATCACTTTCCCTTCAACATTTTCAACATCTAACACTTTGAAATACATAAGAACATCCCAAACTAAAAGGAGAAATAAAGAGAATTTGAAATTTCATGTGTTTTAGGCCTCTTTTGTGTAAAACTATGTTTGACCTTGAAAAACACACTTTCTCCTAAAACTACACTTTTCCATCAAAATTTTGCATGTCCAACACTGTGAAACACTTAAGAACATCATTTCTAGCAGTATCCTTGAAGAAAATTCGAAGTTTCATTTGTTTTTAGCTTTGTTATGTTTGACCTTAAACGGAGTGCTTTAAAGTGATTTTCAGCGCGTGTAAGGCCAAAACATGAAAAAGTTGATTCCGGACAGCGAATTCTAATCTTTTTACAACGTTCTCTTTCTTACAACTTAGAAACTTCATTTCCAATACAGAAAGTTGAAGATTTCAGCACGTCTCACTTGTTTTCAGCTTGTTTTGTGCAAAAACACGTTTGACCTTGAAAAAGTGACAATCTTGTGATAAATCACTTTCCCTTCAACATTTTCAACATCTAACACTTTGAAATACATAAGAACATCCCAAACTAAAAGGAGAAATAAAGAGAATTTGACATTTCATGTGTTTTAGGCCTCTTTTGTGTAAAACTATGTTTGACCTTGAAAAACACACTTTCTCCTAAAACTACACTTTTCCATCAAAATTTTGCATGTCCAACACTGTGAAACACTTAAGAACATCATTTCTAGCAGTATCCTTAAGAAAATTCGAAGTTTCATTTGTTTTTAGCTTTGTTATGTTTGACCTTAAACGGAGTGCTTTAAAGTGATTTTCAGCGCGTGTAAGGCCAAAACATGAAAAAGTTGATTCCGGACAGCGAATTCTAATCTTTTTACATTATTCTCTTTCTTACAACTTAGAAACTTCATTTCCAATACAGAAAGTTGAAGATTTCAGCATGTCTCACTTGTTTTCAGCTTGTTTTGTGCAAAAACACGTTTGACCTTGAAAAAGTGACAATCTTGTGATAAATCACTTTCCCTTCAACATTTTCAACATCTAACACTTTGAAATACATAAGAACATCCCAAACTAAAAGGAGAAATAAAGAGAATTTGAAATTTCATGTGTTTTAGGCCTCTTTTGTGTAAAACTATGTTTGACCTTGAAAAACACACTTTCTCCTAAAACTACACTTTTCCATCAAAATTTTGCATGTCCAACACTGTGAAACACTTAAGAACATCATTTCTAGCAGTATCCTTAAAGAAAATTCGAAGTTTCATTTGTTTTTAGCTTTGTTATGTTTGACCTTAAACGGAGTGCTTTAAAGTGATTTTCAGCGCGTGTAAGGCCAAAACATGAAAAAGTTGATTCCGGACAGCGAATTCTAATCTTTTTACAACGTTCTCTTTCTTACAACTTAGAAACTTCATTTCCAATACAGAAAGTTGAAGATTTCAGCATGTCTCACTTGTTTTCAGCTTGTTTTGTGCAAAAACACGTTTGACCTTGAAAAAGTGACAATCTTGTGATAAATCACTTTCCCTTCAACATTTTCAACATCTAACACTTTGAAATACATAAGAACATCCCAAACTAAAAGGAGAAATAAAGAGAATTTGAAATTTCATGTGTTTTAGGCCTCTTTTGTGTAAAACTATGTTTGACCTTGAAAAACACACTTTCTCCTAAAACTACACTTTTCCATCAAAATTTTGCATGTCCAACACTGTGAAACACTTAAGAACATCATTTCTAGCAGTATCCTTAAAGAAAATTCGAAGTTTCATTTGTTTTTAGCTTTGTTATGTTTGACCTTAAACGGAGTGCTTTAAAGTGATTTTCAGCGCGTGTAAGGCCAAAACATGAAAAAGTTGATTCCGGACAGCGAATTCTAATCTTTTTACAACGTTCTCTTTCTTACAACTTAGAAACTTCATTTCCAATACAGAAAGTTGAAGATTTCAGCATGTCTCACTTGTTTTCAGCTTGTTTTGTGCAAAAACACGTTTGACCTTGAAAAAGTGACAATCTTGTGATAAATCACTTTCCCTTCAACATTTTCAACATCTAACACTTTGAAATACATAAGAACATCCCAAACTAAAAGGAGAAATAAAGAGAATTTGAAATTTCATGTGTTTTAGGCCTCTTTTGTGTAAAACTATGTTTGACCTTGAAAAACACACTTTCTCCTAAAACTACACTTTTCCATCAAAATTTTGCATGTCCAACACTGTGAAACACTTAAGAACATCATTTCTAGCAGTATCCTTAAGAAAATTCGAAGTTTCATTTGTTTTTAGCTTTGTTATGTTTGACCTTAAACGGAGTGCTTTAAAGTGATTTTCAGCGCGTGTAAGGCCAAAACATGAAAAAGTTGATTCCGGACAGCGAATTCTAATCTTTTTACAACGTTCTCTTTCTTACAACTTAGAAACTTCATTTCCAATACAGAAAGTTGAAGATTTCAGCATGTCTCACTTGTTTTCAGCTTGTTTTGTGCAAAAACACGTTTGACCTTGAAAAAGTGACAATCTTTTGATAAATCACTTTCCCTTCAACATTTTCAACATCTAACACTTTGAAATACATAAGAACATCCCAAACTAAAAGGAGAAATAAAGAGAATTTGAAATTTCATGTGTTTTAGGCCTCTTTTGTGTAAAACTATGTTTGACCTTGAAAAACACACTTTCTCCTAAAACTACACTTTTGCATCAAAATTTTGCATGTCCAACACTGTGAAACACTTAAGAACATCATTTCTAGCAGTATCCTTAAAGAAAATTCGAAGTTTCATTTGTTTTTAGCTTTGTTATGTTTGACCTTAAACGGAGTGCTTTAAAGTGATTTTCAGCGCGTGTAAGGCCAAAACATGAAAAAGTTGATTCCGGACTGCGAATTCTAATCTTTTTACAACGTTCTCTTTCTTACAACTTAGAAACTTCATTTCCAATACAGAAAGTTGAAGATTTCAGCATGTCTCACTTGTTTTCAGCTTGTTTTGTGCAAAAACACGTTTGACCTTGAAAAAGTGACAATCTTGTGATAAATCACTTTCCCTTCAACATTTTCAACATCTAACACTTTGAAATACATAAGAACATCCCAAACTAAAAGGAGAAATAAAGAGAATTTGAAATTTCATGTGTTTTAGGCCTCTTTTGTGTAAAACTATGTTTGACCTTGAAAAACACACTTTCTCCTAAAACTACACTTTTCCATCAAAATTTTGCATGTCCAACACTGTGAAACACTTAAGAACATCATTTCTAGCAGTATCCTTAAAGAAAATTCGAAGTTTCATTTGTTTTTAGCTTTGTTATGTTTGACCTTAAACGGAGTGCTTTAAAGTGATTTTCAGCGCGTGTAAGGCCAAAACATGAAAAAGTTGATTCCGGACAGCGAATTCTAATCTTTTTACAACGTTCTCTTTCTTACAACTTAGAAACTTCATTTCCAATACAGAAAGTTGAAGATTTCAGCATGTCTCACTTGTTTTCAGCTTGTTTTGTGCAAAAACACGTTTAACCTTGAAAAAGTGACAATCTTGTGATAAATCACTTTCCCTTCAACATTTTCAACATCTAACACTTTGAAATACATAAGAACATCCCAAACTAAAAGGAGAAATAAAGAGAATTTGAAATTTCATGTGTTTTAGGCCTCTTTTGTGTAAAACTATGTTTGACCTTGAAAAACACACTTTCTCCTAAAACTACACTTTTCCATCAAAATTTTGCATGTCCAACACTGTGAAACACTTAAGAACATCATTTCTAGCAGTATCCTTGAAGAAAATTCGAAGTTTCATTTGTTTTTAGCTTTGTTATGTTTGACCTTAAACGGAGTGCTTTAAAGTGATTTTCAGCGCGTGTAAGGCCAAAACATGAAAAAGTTGATTCCGGACAGCGAATTCTAATCTTTTTACAACGTTCTCTTTCTTACAACTTAGAAACTTCATTTCCAATACAGAAAGTTGAAGATTTCAGCATGTCTCACTTGTTTTCAGCTTGTTTTGTGCAAAAACACGTTTGACCTTGAAAAAGTGACAATCTTGTGATAAATCACTTTCCCTTCAACATTTTCAACATCTAACACTTTGAAATACATAAGAACATCCCAAACTAAAAGGAGAAAAAAAGAGAATTTGAAATTTCATGTGTTTTAGGCCTCTTTTGTGTAAAACTATGTTTGACCTTGAAAAACACACTTTCTCCTAAAACTACACTTTTCCATCAAAATTTTGCATGTCCAACACTGTGAAACACTTAAGAACATCATTTCTAGCAGTATCCTTAAAGAAAATTCGAAGTTTCATTTGTTTTTAGCTTTGTTATGTTTGACCTTAAACGGAGTGCTTTAAAGTGATTTTCAGCGCGTGTAAGGCCAAAACATGAAAAAGTTGATTCCGGACAGCGAATTCTAATCTTTTTACAACGTTCTCTTTCTTACAACTTAGAAACTTCATTTCCAATACAGAAAGTTGAAGATTTCAGCATGTCTCACTTGTTTTCAGCTTGTTTTGTGCAAAAACACGTTTGACCTTGAAAAAGTGACAATCTTGTGATAAATCACTTTCCCTTCAACATTTTCAACATCTAACACTTTGAAATACATAAGAACATCCCAAACTAAAAGGAGAAATAAAGAGAATTTGAAATTTCATGTGTTTTAGGCCTCTTTTGTGTAAAACTATGTTTGACCTTGAAAAACACACTTTCTCCTAAAACTACACTTTTCCATCAAAATTTTGCATGTCCAACACTGTGAAACACTTAAGAACATCATTTCTAGCAGTATCCTTAAAGAAAATTCGAAGTTTCATTTGTTTTTAGCTTTGTTATGTTTGACCTTAAACGGAGTGCTTTAAAGTGATTTTCAGCGCGTGTAAGGCCAAAACATGAAAAAGTTGATTCCGGACAGCGAATTCTAATCTTTTTACAACGTTCTCTTTCTTACAACTTAGAAACTTCATTTCCAATACAGAAAGTTGAAGATTTCAGCATGTCTCACTTGTTTTCAGCTTGTTTTGTGCAAAAACACGTTTGACCTTGAAAAAGTGACAATCTTGTGATAAATCACTTTCCCTTCAACATTTTCAACATCTAACACTTTGAAATACATAAGAACATCCCAAACTAAAAGGAGAAATAAAGAGAATTTGAAATTTCATGTGTTTTAGGCCTCTTTTGTGTAAAACTATGTTTGACCTTGAAAAACACACTTTCTCCTAAAACTACACTTTTCCATCAAAATTTTGCATGTCCAACACTGTGAAACACTTAAGAACATCATTTCTAGCAGTATCCTTAAAGAAAATTCGAAGTTTCATTTGTTTTTAGCTTTGTTATGTTTGACCTTAAACGGAGTGCTTTAAAGTGATTTTCAGCGCGTGTAAGGCCAAAACATGAAAAAGTTGATTCCGGACAGCGAATTCTAATCTTTTTACAACGTTCTCTTTCTTACAACTTAGAAACTTCATTTCCAATACAGAAAGTTGAAGATTTCAGCATGTCTCACTTGTTTTCAGCTTGTTTTGTGCAAAAACACGTTTGACCTTGAAAAAGTGACAATCTTTTGATAAATCACTTTCCCTTCAACATTTTCAACATCTAACACTTTGAAATACATAAGAACATCCCAAACTAAAAGGAGAAATAAAGAGAATTTGAAATTTCATGTGTTTTAGGCCTCTTTTGTGTAAAACTATGTTTGACCTTGAAAAACACACTTTCTCCTAAAACTACACTTTTCCATCAAAATTTTGCATGTCCAACACTGTGAAACACTTAAGAACATCATTTCTAGCAGTATCCTTAAAGAAAATTCGAAGTTTCATTTGTTTTTAGCTTTGTTATGTTTGACCTTAAACGGAGTGCTTTAAAGTGATTTTCAGCGCGTGTAAGGCCAAAACATGAAAAAGTTGATTCCGGACAGCGAATTCTAATCTTTTTACAACGTTCTCTTTCTTACAACTTAGAAACTTCATTTCCAATACAGAAAGTTGAAGATTTCAGCATGTCTCACTTGTTTTCAGCTTGTTTTGTGCAAAAACACGTTTGACCTTGAAAAAGTGACAATCTTGTGATAAATCACTTTCCCTTCAACATTTTCAACATCTAACACTTTGAAATACATAAGAACATCCCAAACTAAAAGGAGAAATAAAGAGAATTTGAAATTTCATGTGTTTTAGGCCTCTTTTGTGTAAAACTATGTTTGACCTTGAAAAACACACTTTCTCCTAAAACTACACTTTTCCATCAAAATTTTGCATGTCCAACACTGTGAAACACTTAAGAACATCATTTCTAGCAGTATCCTTAAAGAAAATTCGAAGTTTCATTTGTTTTTAGCTTTGTTATGTTTGACCTTAAACGGAGTGCTTTAAAGTGATTTTCAGCGCGTGTAAGGCCAAAACATGAAAAAGTTGATTCCGGACAGCGAATTCTAATCTTTTTACAACGTTCTCTTTCTTACAACTTAGAAACTTCATTTCCAATACAGAAAGTTGAAGATTTCAGCATGTCTCACTTGTTTTCAGCTTGTTTTGTGCAAAAACACGTTTGACCTTGAAAAAGTGACAATCTTGTGATAAATCACTTTCCCTTCAACATTTTCAACATCTAACACTTTGAAATACATAAGAACATCCCAAACTAAAAGGAGAAATAAAGAGAATTTGAAATTTCATGTGTTTTAGGCCTCTTTTGTGTAAAACTATGTTTGACCTTGAAAAACACACTTTCTCCTAAAACTACACTTTTCCATCAAAATTTTGCATGTCCAACACTGTGAAACACTTAAGAACATCATTTCTAGCAGTATCCTTAAAGAAAATTCGAAGTTTCATTTGTTTTTAGCTTTGTTATGTTTGACCTTAAACGGAGTGCTTTAAAGTGATTTTCAGCGCGTGTAAGGCCAAAACATGAAAAAGTTGATTCCGGACAGCGAATTCTAATCTTTTTACAACGTTCTCTTTCTTACAACTTAGAAACTTCATTTCCAATACAGAAAGTTGAAGATTTCAGCATGTCTCACTTGTTTTCAGCTTGTTTTGTGCAAAAACACGTTTGACCTTGAAAAAGTGACAATCTTGTGATAAATCACTTTCCCTTCAACATTTTCAACATCTAACACTTTGAAATACATCAAGAACATCCCAAACTAAAAGGAGAAATAAAGAGAATTTGAAATTTCATGTGTTTTAGGCCTCTTTTGTGTAAAACTATGTTTGACCTTGAAAAACACACTTTCTCCTAAAACTACACTTTTCCATCAAAATTTTGCATGTCCAACACTGTGAAACACTTAAGAACATCATTTCTAGCAGTATCCTTAAAGAAAATTCGAAGTTTCATTTGTTTTTAGCTTTGTTATGTTTGACCTTAAACGGAGTGCTTTAAAGTGATTTTCAGCGCGTGTAAGGCCAAAACATGAAAAAGTTGATTCCGGACAGCGAATTCTAATCTTTTTACAACGTTCTCTTTCTTACAACTTAGAAACTTCATTTCCAATACAGAAAGTTGAAGATTTCAGCATGTCTCACTTGTTTTCAGCTTGTTTTGTGCAAAAACACGTTTGACCTTGAAAAAGTGACAATCTTGTGATAAATCACTTTCCCTTCAACATTTTCAACATCTAACACTTTGAAATACATAAGAACATCCCAAACTAAAAGGAGAAATAAAGAGAATTTGAAATTTCATGTGTTTTAGGCCTCTTTTGTGTAAAACTATGTTTGACCTTGAAAAACACACTTTCTCCTAAAACTACACTTTTCCATCAAAATTTTGCATGTCCAACACTGTGAAACACTTAAGAACATCATTTCTAGCAGTATCCTTAAAGAAAATTCGAAGTTTCATTTGTTTTTAGCTTTGTTATGTTTGACCTTAAACGGAGTGCTTTAAAGTGATTTTCAGCGCGTGTAAGGCCAAAACATGAAAAAGTTGATTCCGGACAGCGAATTCTAATCTTTTTACAACGTTCTCTTTCTTACAACTTAGAAACTTCATTTCCAATACAGAAAGTTGAAGATTTCAGCATGTCTCACTTGTTTTCAGCTTGTTTTGTGCAAAAACACGTTTGACCTTGAAAAAGTGACAATCTTGTGATAAATCACTTTCCCTTCAACATTTTCAACATCTAACACTTTGAAATACATAAGAACATCCCAAACTAAAAGGAGAAATAAAGAGAATTTGAAATTTCATGTGTTTTAGGCCTCTTTTGTGTAAAACTATGTTTGACCTTGAAAAACACACTTTCTCCTAAAACTACACTTTTCCATCAAAATTTTGCATGTCCAACACTGTGAAACACTTAAGAACATCATTTCTAGCAGTATCCTTAAAGAAAATTCGAAGTTTCATTTGTTTTTAGCTTTGTTATGTTTGACCTTAAACGGAGTGCTTTAAGTGATTTTCAGCGCGTGTAAGGCCAAAACATGAAAAAGTTGATTCCGGACAGCGAATTCTAATCTTTTTACAACGTT
>NW_021630042.1:0-25029 GCF_900700375.1 Denticeps clupeoides | reverse complement strand
AAGTGAAAAAATGACAAAGTCGAAAAAAAACATGTCAGTTTTGTCAGTTTTTCCACTTTTTTAACTTCTGACGTTTGTTGTTTTTAATCTTTTTGTCAGTTATTTCCCTTTTTCACTTCTGACTTGTTTTTTTTAACTTTGTCATTTTTTCCGCTATTCAACTAAGTTGGAATTGTAAAATCTGCACAAATCTACAAAGTCGAAAAAAAAAACAAAAAAGTCCGAAGTAAAAGGTAAAAAAATGACAAAAAAATGACAAAAGTCAGAAGAGAAAAAGTGAAAAAAATGACAAAGGCGAAAAAAAACATGTCAGTTTTGTCAGTTTTTCCACTTTTTTACTTACTAGACTTTTGTTGTTTTTAATCAGTTGTTGTCATTATTTCCCTTTTTCACTTCTGACTTGTTTTTTTTAACTTGTCAATTTTTTTCCGCTTATTCAACTAATGTGGAATTGTAGATGCTCAAAAATCTACAAGTCGAAAAAAAAAAAAAAGTCCGAAGTAAAAATGTAGAAAAAAATGACAAAAAAAATGACAAATGTCAGAAAGAGAAAAAGTGAAAAAAAATGATTAAGTTGAAAAAAAACCTGTCAGTTTTGTCAGTTTTTCCACTTTTTTACTTCTGACTTTTGTTGTTTTTTAAATCAGTTTTGTCAGTTATTTCCCTTTTTCACTTCTGACTTGTTTTTTTTTAACTTTGTCATTTTTTCCGCTTATTCAACTAAGTTGGAATTGTAAAATGCTCAAAAAATCTACAAAGTCGAAAAAAAAAAAAAAGTCCGAAGTAAAAAGGTTAAAAAAAATGACAAAAAATGACAAAAGTCAGAAGAGAAAAAGTGAAAAAAATGACAAAGTCGAAAAAAAAACATGTCAGTTTTGTCAGTTTTTCCACTTTTTTTACTTCTGACTTTGTTGTTTTTTAAATCAGTTTTGTCAGTTATTTCCCTTTTTCACTTCTGACTTGTTTTTTTTTAACTTTGTCATTTTTTCCGCTTATTCAACTAAGTTGGAATTGTAAAATGCTCAAAAATCTACAAAGTCGAAAAAAAAAAAAAAAGTCCGAAGTAAAAAGGTTAAAAAAAATGACAAAAAAATGACAAAAGTCAGAAGAGAAAAAGTGAAAAAAATGATTAAGTCGAAAAAAAACATGTCAGTTTTGTCAGTTTTTCCACTTTTTTAACTTCTGACTTTTGTTGTTTTTTAAATCAGTTTTGTCAGTTATTTCCCTTTTTCACTTCTGACTTGTTTTTTTTAACTTTGTCATTTTTTCCGCTTATTCAACTAAGTTGGAATTGTAAAATGCTCAAAAATCTACAAAGTCGAAAAAAAAAAAAAAAGTCCGAAGTAAAAAGGTAAAAAAAATGACAAAAAATGACAAAAGTCAGAAGAGAAAAAGTGAAAAAAATGACAAAGTCGAAAAAAAACATGTCAGTTTTGTCAGTTTTTCCACTTTTTTTACTTCTGACTTTTGTTGTTTTTTAAATCAGTTTTGTCAGTTATTTCCCTTTTTCACTTCTGACTTGTTTTTTTTAACTTTGTCATTTTTTCCGCTTATTCAACTAAGTTGGAATTGTAAAATGCTCAAAAATCTACAAAGTCGAAAAAAAAAAAAAAGTCCGAAGTAAAAAGGTAAAAAAAATGACAAAAAATGACAAAAGTCAGAAGAGAAAAAGTGAAAAAAATGACAAAGTCGAAAAAAAAACATGTCAGTTTTGTCAGTTTTTCCACTTTTTTTACTTCTGACTTTTGTTGTTTTTTAAATCAGTTTTGTCAGTTATTTCCCTTTTTCACTTCTGACTTGTTTTTTTTTAACTTTGTCATTTTTTCCGCTTATTCAACTAAGTTGGAATTGTAAAATGCTCAAAAATCTACAAAGTCGAAAAAAAAAAAAAAAGTCCGAAGTAAAAAGGTAAAAAAAATGACAAAAAATGACAAAAGTCAGAAGAGAAAAAGTGAAAAAAATGACAAAGTCGAAAAAAAACATGTCAGTTTTGTCAGTTTTTCCACTTTTTTTACTTCTGACTTTTGTTGTTTTTTAAATCAGTTTTGTCAGTTATTTCCCTTTTTCACTTCTGACTTGTTTTTTTTAACTTTGTCATTTTTTCCGCTTATTCAACTAAGTTGGAATTGTAAAATGCTCAAAAATCTACAAAGTCGAAAAAAAAAAAAAGTCCGAAGTAAAAAGGTAAAAAAATGACAAAAAATGACAAAAGTCAGAAGAGAAAAAGTGAAAAAAATGACAAGTCGAAAAAAAACATGTCAGTTTTGTCAGTTTTTCCACTTTTTTACTTCTGACTTTTGTTGTTTTTTAAATCAGTTTTGTCAGTTATTTCCCTTTTTCACTTCTGACTTGTTTTTTTTAACTTTGTCATTTTTTCCGCTTATTCAACTAAGTTGGAATTGTAAAATGCTCAAAAATCTACAAAGTCGAAAAAAAAAAAAAAGTCCGAAGTAAAAAGGTAAAAAAAATGACAAAAAATGACAAAAGTCAGAAGAGAAAAAGTGAAAAAAATGACAAAGTCGAAAAAAAACATGTCAGTTTTGTCAGTTTTTCCACTTTTTTACTTCTGACTTTTGTTGTTTTTTAAATCAGTTTTGTCAGTTATTTCCCTTTTTCACTTCTGACTTGTTTTTTTTTAACTTTGTCATTTTTTCCGCTTATTCAACTAAGTTGGAATTGTAAAATGCTCAAAAATCTACAAAGTCGAAAAAAAAAAAAAAAGTCCGAAGTAAAAAGGTAAAAAAAATGACAAAAAATGACAAAAGTCAGAAGAGAAAAAGTGAAAAAAATGACAAAGTCGAAAAAAAACATGTCAGTTTTGTCAGTTTTTCCACTTTTTTACTTCTGACTTTTGTTGTTTTTTAAATCAGTTTTGTCAGTTATTTCCCTTTTTCACTTCTGACTTGTTTTTTTTTAACTTTGTCATTTTTTCCGCTTATTCAACTAAGTTGGAATTGTAAAATGCTCAAAAATCTACAAAGTCGAAAAAAAAAAAAAAAGTCCGAAGTAAAAAGGTAAAAAAATGACAAAAAATGACAAAAGTCAGAAGAGAAAAAGTGAAAAAAATGACAAAGTCGAAAAAAAACATGTCAGTTTTGTCAGTTTTTCCACTTTTTTACTTCTGACTTTTGTTGTTTTTTAAATCAGTTTTGTCAGTTATTTCCCTTTTTCACTTCTGACTTGTTTTTTTTTAACTTTGTCATTTTTTCCGCTTATTCAACTAAGTTGGAATTGTAAAATGCTCAAAAATCTACAAAGTCGAAAAAAAAAAAAAAGTCCGAAGTAAAAAGGTTAAAAAAATGACAAAAAATGACAAAAGTCAGAAGAGAAAAAGTGAAAAAAATGACATAAGTCGAAAAAAAACATGTCAGTTTTGTCAGTTTTTCCACTTTTTTTACTTCTGACTTTTGTTGTTTTTTAAATCAGTTTTGTCAGTTATTTCCCTTTTTCACTTCTGACTTGTTTTTTTTTAACTTTGTCATTTTTTCCGCTTATTCAACTAAGTTGGAATTGTAAAATGCTCAAAAATCTACAAAGTCGAAAAAAAAAAAAAAGTCCGAAGTAAAAAGGTAAAAAAAATGACAAAAAATGACAAAAGTCAGAAGAGAAAAAGTGAAAAAAATGACAAAGTCGAAAAAAAACATGTCAGTTTTGTCAGTTTTTCCACTTTTTTTACTTCTGACTTTTGTTGTTTTTTAAATCAGTTTTGTCAGTTATTTCCCTTTTTCACTTCTGACTTGTTTTTTTTTAACTTTGTCATTTTTTCCGCTTATTCAACTAAGTTGGAATTGTAAAATGCTCAAAAATCTACAAAGTCGAAAAAAAAAAAAAAGTCCGAAGTAAAAAGGTAAAAAAATGACAAAAAATGACAAAAGTCAGAAGAGAAAAAGTGAAAAAAATGACAAAGTCGAAAAAAAACATGTCAGTTTTGTCAGTTTTTCCACTTTTTTTACTTCTGACTTTTGTTGTTTTTTAAATCAGTTTTGTCAGTTATTTCCCTTTTTCACTTCTGACTTGTTTTTTTTTAACTTTGTCATTTTTTCCGCTTATTCAACTAAGTTGGAATTGTAAAATGCTCAAAAATCTACAAAGTCGAAAAAAAAAAAAAAGTCCGAAGTAAAAAGGTAAAAAAATGACAAAAAATGACAAAAGTCAGAAGAGAAAAAGTGAAAAAAATGACAAAAGTCGAAAAAAAACATGTCAGTTTTGTCAGTTTTTCCACTTTTTTTACTTCTGACTTTTGTTGTTTTTAAATCAGTTTTGTCAGTTATTTCCCTTTTTCACTTCTGACTTGTTTTTTTTTAACTTTGTCATTTTTTCCAGCTTATTCAACTAAGTTGGAATTGTAAAATGCTCAAAAATCTACAAAGTCGAAAAAAAAAAAAAAGTCCGAAGTAAAAAGGTAAAAAAAATGACAAAAAATGACAAAAGTCAGAAGAGAAAAAGTGAAAAAAATGACAAAGTCGAAAAAAAACATGTCAGTTTTGTCAGTTTTTCCACTTTTTTTACTTCTGACTTTTGTTGTTTTTTAAATCAGTTTTGTCAGTTATTTCCCTTTTTCACTTCTGACTTGTTTTTTTTTAACTTTGTCATTTTTTCCGCTTATTCAACTAAGTTGGAATTGTAAAATGCTCAAAAATCTACAAAGTCGAAAAAAAAAAAAAAGTCCGAAGTAAAAAGGTAAAAAAAATGACAAAAAATGACAAAAGTCAGAAGAGAAAAAGTGAAAAAAATGACTAAAGTCGAAAAAAAACATGTCAGTTTTGTCAGTTTTTCCACTTTTTTACTTCTGACTTTTGTTGTTTTTTAAATCAGTTTTGTCAGTTATTTCCCTTTTTCACTTCTGACTTGTTTTTTTTTAACTTTGTCATTTTTTCCGCTTATTCAACTAAGTTGGAATTGTAAAATGCTCAAAAATCTACAAAGTCGAAAAAAAAATAAAAGTCCGAAGTAAAAAGGTAAAAAAAATGACAAAAAATGACAAAAGTCAGAAGAGAAAAAGTGAAAAAAATGACAAAGTCGAAAAAAAACATGTCAGTTTTGTCAGTTTTTCCACTTTTTTTACTTCTGACTTTTGTTGTTTTTTAAATCAGTTTTGTCAGTTATTTCCCTTTTTCACTTCTGACTTGTTTTTTTTTTAACTTTGTCATTTTTTCCGCTTATTCAACTAAGTTGGAATTGTAAAATGCTCAAAAATCTACAAAGTCGAAAAAAAAAAAAAAAGTCCGAAGTAAAAAGGTTAAAAAAATGACAAAAAATGACAAAAGTCAGAAGAGAAAAAGTGAAAAAAATGACATAAGTCGAAAAAAAAACATGTCAGTTTTGTCAGTTTTTCCACTTTTTTTACTTCTGACTTTTGTTGTTTTTTAAATCAGTTTTGTCAGTTATTTCCCTTTTTCACTTCTGACTTGTTTTTTTTTTACTTTGTCATTTGTTCCACTTATTCAACTAAGTTGGAATTGTAAAATGCTCAAAAATCTACAAAGTCGAAAAAAAAAAAAAAGTCCGAAGTAAAAAGGTTAAAAAAATGACAAAAAATGACAAAAGTCAGAAGAGAAAAAGTGAAAAAAATGACAAAGTCGAAAAAAAACATGTCAGTTTTGTCAGTTTTTCCACTTTTTTTACTTCTGACTTTTGTTGTTTTTTAAATCAGTTTTGTCAGTTATTTCCCTTTTTCACTTCTGACTTGTTTTTTTTTAACTTTGTCATTTTTTCCGCTTATTCAACTAAGTTGGAATTGTAAAATGCTCAAAAATCTACAAAGTCGAAAAAAAAAAAAAGTCCGAAGTAAAAAGGTAAAAAAATGACAAAAAATGACAAAAGTCAGAAGAGAAAAAGTGAAAAAAATGACAAAGTCGAAAAAAAACATGTCAGTTTTGTCAGTTTTTCCACTTTTTTTACTTCTGACTTTTGTTGTTTTTTAAATCAGTTTTGTCAGTTATTTCCCTTTTTCACTTCTGACTTGTTTTTTTTTACTTTGTCATTTGTTCCACTTATTCAACTAAGTTGGAATTGTAAAATGCTCAAAAATCTACAAAGTCGAAAAAAAATAAAAAGTCCGAAGTAAAAAGGTTAAAAAAATGACAAAAAATGACAAAAGTCAGAAGAGAAAAAGTGAAAAAAATGACTAAGTCGAAAAAAAACATGTCAGTTTTGTCAGTTTTTCCACTTTTTTAACTTCTGACTTTTGTTGTTTTTTAAATCAGTTTTGTCAGTTATTTCCCTTTTTCACTTCTGACTTGTTTTTTTTTAACTTTGTCATTTTTTCCGCTTATTCAACTAAGTTGGAATTGTAAAATGCTCAAAAATCTACAAAGTCGAAAAAAAAAAAAAAGTCCGAAGTAAAAAGGTAAAAAAAATGACAAAAAATGACAAAAGTCAGAAGAGAAAAAGTGAAAAAAATGACTAAGTCGAAAAAAAACATGTCAGTTTTGTCAGTTTTTCCACTTTTTTTACTTCTGACTTTTGTTGTTTTTTAAATCAGTTTTGTCAGTTATTTCCCTTTTTCACTTCTGACTTGTTTTTTTTTAACTTTGTCATTTTTTCTGCTTATTCAACTAAGTTGGAATTGTAAAATGCTCAAAAATCTACAAAGTCGAAAAAAAAAAAAAAAGTCCGAAGTAAAAAGGTAAAAAAAAATGACAAAAAATGACAAAAGTCAGAAGAGAAAAAGTGAAAAAAATGACAAAGTCGAAAAAAAACATGTCAGTTTTGTCAGTTTTTCCACTTTTTTTACTTCTGACTTTTGTTGTTTTTTAAATCAGTTTTGTCAGTTATTTCCCTTTTTCACTTCTGACTTGTTTTTTTTTTAACTTTGTCATTTGTTCCACTTATTCAACTAAGTTGGAATTGTAAATGCTCAAAAATCTACAAAGTCGAAAAAAAATTAAAAGTCCGAAGTAAAAAGGTTAAAAAAATGACAAAAAATGACAAAAGTCAGAAGAGAAAAAGTGAAAAAAATGATTAAGTTGAAAAAAAAACATGTCAGTTTTGTCAGTTTTTCCACTTTTTTAACTTCTGACTTTTGTTGTTTTTTAAATCAGTTTTGTCAGTTATTTCCCTTTTTCACTTCTGACTTGTTTTTTTTTTAACTTTGTCATTTTTTCCGCTTATTCAACTAAGTTGGAATTGTAAAATGCTCAAAAATCTACAAAGTCGAAAAAAAAAAAAAAGTCCGAAGTAAAAAGGTTAAAAAAAATGACAAAAAATGACAAAAGTCAGAAGAGAAAAAGTGAAAAAAATGACATAGTCGAAAAAAAACATGTCAGTTTTGTCAGTTTTTCCACTTTTTTTACTTCTGACTTTTGTTGTTTTTTAAATCAGTTTTGTCAGTTATTTCCCTTTTTCACTTCTGACTTGTTTTTTTTTTACTTTGTCATTTGTTCCACTTATTCAACTAAGTTGGAATTGTAAAATGCTCAAAAATCTACAAAGTCGAAAAAAAAATAAAAGTCCGAAGTAAAAAGGTTAAAAAAAATGACAAAAAAATGACAAAAGTCAGAAGAGAAAAAGTGAAAAAAATGACAAAATTCGAAAAAAAACATGTCAGTTTTGTCAGTTTTTCCACTTTTTTTACTTCTGACTTTTGTTGTTTTTTTAAATCAGTTTTGTCAGTTATTTCCCTTTTTCACTTCTGACTTTTTTTTTTTTAACTTTGTCATTTTTTCCGCTTATTCAACTAAGTTGGAATTGTAAAATGCTCAAAAATCTACAAAGTCGAAAAAAAAAAAAAAAAGTCCGATAGTAAAAGGTAAAAAAATGACAAAAAATGACAAAAGTCAGAAGAGAAAAAGTGAAAAAAATGACATAAGTCGAAAAAAAACATGTCAGTTTTGTCAGTTTTTCCACTTTTTTTACTTCTGACTTTTGTTGTTTTTTAAATCAGTTTTGTCAGTTATTTCGCTTTTTACTTCTGACTTGTTTTTTTTTTAACTTTGTCATTTTTTTCCGCTTATTCAACTAAGTTGGAATTGTAAAATGCTCAAAAATCTACAAAGTCGAAAAAAAAAAAAAAGTCCGAAGTAAAAAGGTAAAAAAAATGACAAAAAATGACAAAAGTCAGAAGAGAAAAAGTGAAAAAAATGACAAAGTCAAAAAAAACATGTCAAGTTTGTCAGTTTTTCCACTTTTTTTAACTTCTGACTTTTGTTGTTTTTTAAATCAGTTTTGTCAATTATTTCCCTTTTTCACTTCTGACTTGTTTTTTTTTAACTTTGTCATTTTTTCCGCTTATTCAACTAAGTTGGAATTGTAAAATGCTCAAAAATCTACAAAGTCGAAAAAAAAAAAAAAAGTCCGAAGTATTGTGGTGGAAATTCTGCCGTCTGGGGAGCTGCAATAAAGGAAGTCAACTGAATTGATTATCCAAGTTTATTTTACCGCGCACGGGGGGACCCACAAGAGAACATCCCCCCGCTTGATTACAGTTCACAAGCATTTATACATCTGGGGTGTACAAGGTCGAAAAGCAAGCTCGCACCACTTTGGACAGTGGCGCCCATCAACGTCACAGAACCTTTCTTTTATCAGTTTATGTCTAGTTTTTGCGTCAAACTTTTGCATCAACAAGGTCAGACCTAAGATACACAGTTGTCTTCTGACTGTTCCATGACCAAAGGTGAAACACGTGGAGAGTCTGGCCTACTAAATTTCGTGGAGTGTCTGGGCCTACTAAATTTTCCTTCCACACTCCACACTTTTTTTTTTTTTTTTTTTTTTTTTGATTAATTGATCTCTACTATAGGCACAAAAATATATATGATGTGTACGCAAGGTGAGGAGTACATAATTACATAATAGCACAAAATTCAAAGAATAAAAAATGATTATAAAAATGATTAAAAAGTACGCAGCAAATTAATGCAAAATTACAAAGTAACTTAATATACAACCAGAAACATCAAAGTATACCGCTCCATCAAGGGTTTAAGGTAACTCATCACAGGCAGTTGTATAAAAATATAAACTCAAAACTAAATAATTAAAAAAAACAAACTATTTAAAATGAAAATCAACAACAAGTATAACAATCAATATCAATAGTGTATTATGTGTCTGCATCTGTCTCATCCGAGGAGTAGCTTGATTCAAAGCATGATTGACCACTATGAACAAGAGTTACATAATTTTTTCTAGGGGTCTAATAACATATCAACAGCAATGTGGTTCTGGAAGGCCATAAGTGAGGTGGCTTTAAATTGTCCATGTACAGTCTCAAATCCATCTCTAGTGAAGTTTGATAAGCGCTGCACCTTGTAATGAATGTAATTGATTCTGTCAACATTTTTGTTAGGAGTTATTCAAAATAAAAATTTATTCAAAGCCTGCAGCTATTTGATTAACTAATATGTATTCGTCGGGCACACCTCTGGGAATACCTATGGTATCAATGTAAGTTGTATCAGGGGAATCAAAAGAAAACAATGATCTCCTAGCTAAACGGGAGTGAACATTGGAAAAAGAGACTGGAACTTCCGATGCGGTTACGGGCAAAATAGTCACAGGTAGGATAAGAGTAGAAGGAGTGCAGACACCCGACCAGTTCTCAGGTAAAGTGGAGCGTAGTGTTTTACCACCACCAGATGTCAGAACGATCAACTTTCGGGGAATCAGACAGGTTGTGGATGGATGCACAATATGAAACATTCACAGTACCAACAGTATTAGCAGGGGAAGGGTAATACCTTGATACCTCAGCATCAAAAACAGGGGGAACATCGGTTTTTGATCCTACAGGAAAAGGAAATCCCAAAAAGAAAAAAAGGATCAAGGTTATCTTGAGTCATAAGTTGGATAAGACAGGTAATTCAGTTCGGCTGGAGTGGGGACAATCTTCAACAATGGGCGAGGTCCTAGTGTCACCAGTAGCATCTGCAAGTAACAACCTGTTATTCCTGTGGCCAAGTTTTTTTTTTTTTTTTTTTTTTTTTTTTTTTTTCTCAAAACAGACCAAATATCAAATTATTTTTCCCTTTAAAAACCATTTGGTGTAAAAACTTAAGACCGATTTAGATAACCATCTGCCGTTTCCCCAAAATGTTTAACTGTCACCTAAAAATAATGGAAAAGAACAAGTCTGCATAGATTCTGCAGGCAATTGGTGGTAATCTGGTCAAATGCATGTTGCAAGCTTAGACGATTGTCAAGTCAAATCTGTTTCTTATTGCTCAGATCTTTGATGTTTCTTCTTGTTGACTTTACCGGACGATGGTAGCGATGGTAAATCAGTGTTTATTCAGCCCCGCCCTGCTCAGCCTCGGGAGCGGACGTTTTCTCAGCGGATGTTTCGGCTGCCTTGCTCTCTTTGCCATCCTGAGGTTCGGTGGTCTGGGCGGTAGTTGATGTTGCATCTGTAGCGCCGCTGGTGGGGCTCCTGGTTCTCTTTGCCTTCGCCCTGGTTCTCTTTGTCTTCCTCGCCTTCCCTCACCAGTCTGGGACGTGGGGGACTCCTTGGTCTGAAGTGTGGAAGGAAAATTTAGTAGGCCCAGACACTCCACGAAATTTAGTAGGCCAGACTCTCCACTTGTTTCACCTTTGGTCATGGAACAGTCAGAAGACAACTGTGTATCTTAGGTCTGACCTTGTTGATGCAAAAGTTTGACGCAAAAACTAGACATAAACTGATAAAAGAAAGGTTCTGTGACGTTGATGGGCGCCACTGTCCAAAGTGGTGCGAGCTTGCTTTTCGACCTTGTACACCCCAGATGTATAAATGCTTGTGAACTGTAATCAAGCGGGGGGATGTTCTCTTGTGGGTCCCCCCGTGCGCGGTAAAATAAACTTGGATAATCAATTCAGTTGACTTCCTTTATTGCAGCTCCCCAGACGGCAGAATTTCCACCACAATTGGCGTCACGAACAGGATCCGCGTGAGTCCGCCAGGACATGGCCGGAGTGGCTAGTCACCCTGGGTCACCAAGATCCATCTCCAAAACCTCGTCTTAGAGTTTTGGAGTGACTGGGACTGCGGTCAGTGTCCTTGGCCGATTCCGCCGGGATTTTTTCTCTTTTCTGTCGTCTGGGGACACGAACACGGTGAGCTAAAATATTCCACCTCTCAAACATTTAATGAAAACTGCAGAATTTAGAAGATTAATAAATCCAAAATCAAATTGATAAGGGGAATTGCATATTTGCTTTATTCTGTAGTCAACTGAGTTGATCCAACTAAGCGAGTGTCACTTTTTATTTTGTTTAATAGAGGTTAAAGTCCTCTGAGTAAAACGATCTTGGAGATCGAGTGTGAAATAAAAGTGTGAGCCTTCTTTACAAGAAAAAAAAAAAAAAAAAAAAAAAAAAATCATTCAATCATTAAGTAATATTTCAATCAGTGTGAGTAATAAGGCAAGAGCACAAAGGGAAAACGTGAAACGGGAAGAGTTGTGAGCCATTAGTTATCTGTGAGCTCTCTTAGCGAGAGCAGTTGTTTTCGTTGGGCTGTGAATTCCCCGAGCAAACTCGAGAAAGCTGTGTGCGTAAAAAATGGGAAATAAAAGTGGGAAAAGTGACACTCCTATTAGTCCCGAAACTAAGTTAATGATACAGATGAAACAGAAATATGGTGATGATGTGTGTAATCATCTGGTGGACTGGCATGAAAATTACGGTTTTCCTGCGGGTGGGTCTCTTAGTCAAACTCAGCTAAAAAAGCTGAAGGAGGGGCTAGATGGTAGCAGGCAAAAAATACTGCAGTCAAGTAAAGTAAAGTAATTCGGAAAATGCTTATAACGGAAGACTGTTTTAAAATATGGGAAGCAGAGGGCGACCGAAGAGACAAGCAAAACACCCAGAACGCTCTGACTGCGCTGACTGTGGGAAAGAAAACAACAGGGGAGACCACGCTGAACCTTGATACCAAAAAAAAAATCTCTGATACTGCACCTGCCTCGTTGTATCCGTCATTACAGGGCGCACGGGTCGACCTGAGTTTGGACTCCACCCCTCCGCCCTACCCCCAACAGCAACCCCCACTGGAACAGCAGCAACTCCCGCTGGAGAAACCGTTACAAGAACAGCAGAAACCACCACAGCATGATGGCGTCACTGCTTCAACTTCAGAGAAAAAAACCACCACCAGAGCAGCCGCCCCATATTCTCCACCCAAGACCCGGTCTGCCACCACATCTTCTGAACCATCAGGACCCTCAACTGCAACTCTCCCAATGATTCAGGTTGCTGGGACAGGGGGACCTACATTTGTTTACAGACCATGGACAACGGAAGACCTTCTGAACTCTTCCAATCATCTCCCAAATGCAGATCGAGGGGGTGCGGCCCTGTCCAGAGCCGTGAGCGATTTCATCAGAGAATTCACACCGACATCCACCGAAATGGCCCGAGTCCTGCTAAGGCACATGACCCCTGCGCAGTATGGTCAGCTACGTGAACATTTCACTACCCATCATCAGCCCTGCACCCCTGGTTGGGCAACTGCTGATCAAAATGACATTGGTGCAGTGCGGGGGGATGCAGACTACAGATGTTGGGCTGAAGGACTTGTGACCGCGATCGCTGGCAACTTTCCTACTGCCTGTGACCTTTCTAAAATCAGCACGTGTGCTCAGCAGCCTTTGGAGTCAGCAGAAGATTTCTTGATTCGACTCCAAGTTGTGTTTGATGACCACAGCGGCCTTGCTCGCCCCCATGATTACCCTGGACAAGGTATGACACCCTACGAAGCGCTCCTGAAAAATACCTTCATTGATGGCCTTCTCCCCCCCCTCAGTGAAGCAACAAAGACTTCCTGCATCATGTGGGCAGATGCTTCAGTGCGTCTCGCTGAAGTTCTGCGCCATGCGCGCCACGCCCAGGCCAGACAGGCGGAAGCGAGGATCAAAGAAGACAAAAAAAACAAAGATTCAACCCACAGGGCACAACTGGCTCTGTTGCAGCATGCTGCTGCCAACTCCACTTCATATCGCGGACCGGATGTGTGCTTCAGATGTAACCAAAGGGGACACTGGGCACGAGATTGCACCAAAAGATGGAGAGGACAGTGGAGACCACGAAGCGAGGAACAATCGGACGTGTGCTTCAACTGTGGCCAAAGCGGACATTGGTTACAAGAATGTCCCAATGAAGAAAGAGGATGGAGCAGAGGACATGGTGTTCCCTATGGCGAGAGACGTGGACACAGAGGAGAACACACCCATCATGAACAATCCCAAACAGCCTGACTGGTGAAGCGGGGCGGAGCTCCAAACGAAGGCGCGGCTGCAGCCCTGAAGGAGGCTCCAACCAAGGTCATGCACACCCACACAGACACACTCACACACATTCCAACAAAGGTCCTGGGGACGGTGAAGTGGTTCAACGTACGCAACGGCTACGGTTTCATCAACAGGAATGACACAAAAGAAGACGTTTTTGTACACCAGACTGCCATAAAGAAAAACAACCCAAGAAAATACCTCCGCAGTGTTGGGGACGGTGAGACTGTGGAGTTTGATGTCGTTGAAGGGGAGAAGGGTGCCGAGGCGGCCAATGTCACCGGCCCAGGGGGGGTCCCAGTCCAGGGCAGCAAATATGCCGCTGACCGGAACCGCTACAGGCGGTACCCACGCCAGAGGAGACCCCCACGCAACTACCAGGATAACTACCAGAGCGAGGGGCGGAAGAAGAGAGAGAGCCAGGAAATTGGTCCTGAGGGGGTCGCACAGCCACAGCAACGCAGAACTTTGTTCCCTGGCAGGCGGCGCTATCCACCGTACTTTGTCCGCCGACACTATGGCAGCCGCCCCCCATATACCAGCGCACCACGAAAGGAAATGACAGAAGGAACTGAAGGTGATGACAACCAGGGTGGTCCAGACCAGAGCAAACCAATGAGGCAGAACTACTACCGAGGCTTCAGACCAAGGAGTCCCCCACGTCCCAGACTGGTGAGGGAAGGCGAGGAAGACAAAGAGAACCAGGGCGAAGGCAAAGAGAACCAGGAGCCCCACCAGCGGCGCTACAGATGCAACATCAACTACCGCCCAGACCACCGAACCTCAGGATGGCAAAGAGAGCAAGGCAGCCGAAACATCCGCTGAGAAAACGTCCGCTCCCGAGGCTGAGCAGGGCGGGGCTGAATAAACACTGATTTACCATCGCTACCATCGTCCGGTAAAGTCAACAAGAAGAAACATCAAAGATCTGAGCAATAAGAAACAGATTTGACTTGACAATCGTCTAAGCTTGCAACATGCATTTGACCAGATTACCACCAATTGCCTGCAGAATCTATGCAGACTTGTTCTTTTCAGGTGACAGTTAAACATTTTGGGGAAACGGCAGATGGTTTTCTAAATCGGTCTTAAGTTTTTACACCAAATGGTTTTTAAAGAGAAAAATAATTTGATATTTGGTCTGTTTTACCACCCAATGATTTGAGGCTGTACATGGACAATTTAAAGCCACCTCACTTATGGCCTTCCAGAACCACATTGCTGTTGATATGTTATTAGACCCCTAGAAAAAATTATGTAACTCTTGTTCATAGTGGTCAATCATGCTTTGAATCAAGCTCCTCCTCGGATGAGACAGATGCAGACACATAATACACTATATATTGATTGATATACTTGTTGTTGATTTTCATTTTAAATAGTTTGTTTTTTTAATTATTTAGTTTTGAGTTTATATTTTTATACAACTGCCTGTGATGAGTTACCTTAAACCCTTGATGGAGTGGTATACTTTGATGTTTCTGGTTGTATATTAAGTTACTTTGTAATTTTGCATTAATTTGCTGCGTACTTTTTAATCATTTTTATAATCATTTTTTATTCTTTGAATTTTGTGCTATTATGTAATTATGTACTCCTCACCTTGCGTACACATCATATATATTTTTGTGCCTATAGTAGAGATCAATTAATCAAAAAAAAAAAAAAAAAAAAAGTGTGGAGTGTGGAAGGAAAATTTAGTAGGCCCAGACACTCCACGAAATTTAGTAGGCCAGACTCTCCACGTGTTTCACCTTTGGTCATGGAACAGTCAGAAGACAACTGTGTATCTTAGGTCTGACCTTGTTGATGCAAAAGTTTGACGCAAAAACTAGACATAAACTGATAAAAGAAAGGTTCTGTGACGTTGATGGGCGCCACTGTCCAAAGTGGTGCGAGCTTCCTTTTCGACCTTGTACACCCCAGATGTATAAATGCTTGTGAACTGTAATCAAGCGGGGGGGATGTTCTCTTGTGGGTCCCCCCGTGCGCGGTAAAATAAACTTGGATAATCAATTCAGTTGACTTCCTTTATTGCAGCTCCCCAGACGGCAGAATTCCACCACAGTATAAAGGTAAAAAAAATGACAAAAAATGACAAAAGTCAGAAGAGAAAAAGTGAAAAAAATGACATAGTCGAAAAAAAACATGTCAGTTTTGTCAGTTTTTCCACTTTTTTTACTTCTGACTTTTGTTGTGTTTTAAATCAGTTTTGTCAGTTATTTCCCTTTTTCACTTCTGACTTGTTTTTTTTTAACCTTTGTCATTTTTTTCCGCTTATTCAACTAAGTTGGAATTGTAAAATGCTCAAAAATCTACAAAGTCGAAAAAAAAAAAAAAAAAAGTCCGAAGTAAAAAGGTTAAAAAAATGACAAAAAATGACAAAAGTCAGAAGCGAAAAAGTGAAAAAAATGATTAAGTTGAAAAAAAACATGTCAGTTTTGTCAGTTTTTCCACTTTTTTAACTTCTGACTTTTGTTGTTTTTTAAATCAGTTTTGTCAGTTATTTCCCTTTTTCACTTCTGACTTGTTTTTTTTAACTTTGTCATTTTTTCCGCTTATTCAACTAAGTTGGAATTGTAAAATGCTCAAAAATCTACAAAGTCGAAAAAAAAAAAAAAAAGTCTGAAGTAAAAAGGTTAAAAAAATTACAAAAAAATGACAAAAGTCAGAAGAGAAAAAGTGAAAAAAATGACATAGTCGAAAAAAAACATGTCAGTTTTGTCAGTTTTTCCACTTTTTTTACTTCTGACTTTTGTTGTTTTTTAAATCAGTTTTGTCAGTTATTTCCCTTTTTCACTTCTGACTTGTTTTTTTTTAACTTTGTCATTTTTTCCGCTTATTCAACTAAGTTGGAATTGTAAAATGCTCAAAAATCTACAAAGTCGAAAAAAAAAATAAAAGTCCGAAGTAAAAAGGTTAAAAAAAATGACAAAAAATGACAAAAGTCAGAAGAGAAAAAGTGAAAAAAAATGACTAAGTCGAAAAAAAACATGTCAGTTTTGTCAGTTTTTCCACTTTTTTACTTCTGACTTTTGTTGTTTTTTAAATCAGTTTTGTCAGTTATTTCCCTTTTTCACTTCTGACTTGTTTTTTTTTAACTTTGTCATTTTTTCCGCTTATTCAACTAAGTTGGAATTGTAAAATGCTCAAAAATCTACAAAGTCGAAAAAAAAAAAAAAGTCCGAAGTAAAAAGGTTAAAAAAATGACAAAAAAATGACAAAAGTCAGAAGAGAAAAAGTGAAAAAAATGACATAAGTCGAAAAAAAACATGTCAGTTTTGTCAGTTTTTCCACTTTTTTTACTTCTGACTTTTGTTGTTTTTTAAATCAGTTTTGTCAGTTATTTCCCTTTTTCACTTCTGACTTGTTTTTTTTTAACTTTGTCATTTTTTCCGCTTATTCAACTAAGTTGGAATTGTAAAATGCTCAAAAATCTACAAAGTCGAAAAAAAAAAAAAAAAGTCCGAAGTAAAAAGGTAAAAAAAATGACAAAAAATGACAAAAGTCAGAAGAGAAAAAGTGAAAAAAATGACATAAGTCGAAAAAAAACATGTCAGTTTTGTCAGTTTTTCCACTTTTTTTACTTCTGACTTTTGTTGTTTTTTAAATCAGTTTTGTCAGTTATTTCCCTTTTTCACTTCTGACTTGTTTTTTTTTAACTTTGTCATTTTTTCCGCTTATTCAACTAAGTTGGAATTGTAAAATGCTCAAAAATCTACAAAGTCGAAAAAAAAAAAAAAAAGTCCGAAGTAAAAAGGTTAAAAAAATGACAAAAAATGACAAAAGTCAGAAGAGAAAAAGTGAAAAAAATGACATAGTCGAAAAAAAACATGTCAGTTTTGTCAGTTTTTCCACTTTTTTTACTTCTGACTTTTGTTGTTTTTTAAATCAGTTTTGTCAGTTATTTCCCTTTTTCACTTCTGACTTGTTTTTTTTTAACTTTGTCATTTTTTCCGCTTATTCAACTAAGTTGGAATTGTAAAATGCTCAAAAATCTACAAAGTCGAAAAAAAAAAAAAAAGTCCGAAGTAAAAAGGTAAAAAAAATGACAAAAAATGACAAAAGTCAGAAGAGAAAAAGTGAAAAAAATGACAAAGTCGAAAAAAAACATGTCAGTTTTGTCAGTTTTTCCACTTTTTTTACTTCTGACTTTTGTTGTTTTTTAAATCAGTTTTGTCAGTTATTTCCCTTTTTTCCTTCTGACTTGTTTTTTTTAACTTTGTCATTTTTTCCGCTTATTCAACTAAGTTGGAATTGTAAAATGCTCAAAAATCTACAAAGTCGAAAAAAAAAAAAAAAGTCCGAAGTAAAAAGGTAAAAAAAATGACAAAAAATGACAAAAGTCAGAAGAGAAAAAGTGAAAAAAATGACAAAGTCGAAAAAAAACATGTCAGTTTTGTCAGTTTTTCCACTTTTTTACTTCTGACTTTTGTTGTTTTTTAAATCAGTTTTGTCAGTTATTTCCCTTTTTCACTTCTGACTTGTTTTTTTTTAACTTTGTCATTTTTTCCGCTTATTCAACTAAGTTGGAATTGTAAAATGCTCAAAAATCTACAAAGTCGAAAAAAAAAAAAAAAGTCCGAAGTAAAAAGGTAAAAAAAATGACAAAAAATGACAAAAGTCAGAAGAGAAAAAGTGAAAAAAATGACAAAAGTCGAAAAAAAACATGTCAGTTTTGTCAGTTTTTCCACTTTTTTTACTTCTGACTTTTGTTGTTTTTTAAATCAGTTTTGTCAGTTATTTCCCTTTTTCACTTCTGACTTGTTTTTTTTTAACTTTGTCATTTTTTCCGCTTATTCAACTAAGTTGGAATTGTAAAATGCTCAAAAATCTACAAAGTCGAAAAAAAAAAAAAAAGTCCGAAGTAAAAAGGTAAAAAAAATGACAAAAAATGACAAAAGTCAGAAGAGAAAAAGTGAAAAAAATGACAAAGTCGAAAAAAAACATGTCAGTTTTGTCAGTTTTTCCACTTTTTTTACTTCTGACTTTTGTTGTTTTTTAAATCAGTTTTGTCAGTTATTTCCCTTTTTCACTTCTGACTTGTTTTTTTTTAACTTTGTCATTTTTTCCGCTTATTCAACTAAGTTGGAATTGTAAAATGCTCAAAAATCTACAAAGTCGAAAAAAAAAAAAAAAGTCCGAAGTAAAAGGTAAAAAAAATGACAAAAAATGACAAAAGTCAGAAGAGAAAAAGTGAAAAAAATGACAAAGTCGAAAAAAAACATGTCAGTTTTGTCAGTTTTTCCACTTTTTTTACTTCTGACTTTTGTTGTTTTTTAAATCAGTTTTGTCAGTTATTTCCCTTTTTCACTTCTGACTTGTTTTTTTTTAACTTTGTCATTTTTTTCCGCTTATTCAACTAAGTTGGAATTGTAAAATGCTCAAAAATCTACAAAGTCGAAAAAAAAAAAAAGTCCGAAGTAAAAAGGTAAAAAAAATGACAAAAAATGACAAAAGTCAGAAGAGAAAAAGTGAAAAAAATGACAAAGTCGAAAAAAAACATGTCAGTTTTGTCAGTTTTTCCACTTTTTTACTTCTGACTTTTGTTGTTTTTTAAATCAGTTTTGTCAGTTATTTCCCTTTTTCACTTCTGACTTGTTTTTTTTTAACTTTGTCATTTTTTCCGCTTATTCAACTAAGTTGGAATTGTAAAATGCTCAAAAATCTACAAAGTCGAAAAAAAAAAAAAGTCCGAAGTAAAAAGGTAAAAAAAATGACAAAAAATGACAAAAGTCAGAAGAGAAAAAGTGAAAAAAATGACAAAGTCGAAAAAAAACATGTCAGTTTTGTCAGTTTTTCCACTTTTTTTACTTCTGACTTTTGTTGTTTTTTAAATCAGTTTTGTCAGTTATTTCCCTTTTTCACTTCTGACTTGTTTTTTTTTAACTTTGTCATTTTTTCCGCTTATTCAACTAAGTTGGAATTGTAAAATGCTCAAAAATCTACAAAGTCGAAAAAAAAAAAAAAAAGTCCGAAGTAAAAAGGTAAAAAAAATGACAAAAAATGACAAAAGTCAGAAGAGAAAAAGTGAAAAAAATGACAAAGTCGAAAAAAAACATGTCAGTTTTGTCAGTTTTTCCACTTTTTTTACTTCTGACTTTTGTTGTTTTTTAAATCAGTTTTGTCAGTTATTTCCCTTTTTCACTTCTGACTTGTTTTTTTTTAACTTTGTCATTTTTTCCGCTTATTCAACTAAGTTGGAATTGTAAAATGCTCAAAAATCTACAAAGTCGAAAAAAAAAAAAAAAGTCCGAAGTAAAAAGGTAAAAAAAATGACAAAAAATGACAAAAGTCAGAAGAGAAAAAGTGAAAAAAATGACAAAGTCGAAAAAAAACATGTCAGTTTTGTCAGTTTTTCCACTTTTTTTACTTCTGACTTTTGTTGTTTTTTAAATCAGTTTTGTCAGTTATTTCCCTTTTTCACTTCTGACTTGTTTTTTTTTAACTTTGTCATTTTTTCCGCTTATTCAACTAAGTTGGAATTGTAAAATGCTCAAAAATCTACAAAGTCGAAAAAAAAAAAAAAAAGTCCGAAGTAAAAAGGTAAAAAAATGACAAAAAAATGACAAAAGTCAGAAGAGAAAAAGTGAAAAAAATGACAAAGTCGAAAAAAAACATGTCAGTTTTGTCAGTTTTTCCACTTTTTTTACTTCTGACTTTTGTTGTTTTTTAAATCAGTTTTGTCAGTTATTTCCCTTTTTCACTTCTGACTTGTTTTTTTTTAACTTTGTCATTTTTTCCGCTTATTCAACTAAGTTGGAATTGTAAAATGCTCAAAAATCTACAAAGTCGAAAAAAAAAAAAAAAAGTCCGAAGTAAAAAGGTAAAAAAAATGACAAAAAATGACAAAAGTCAGAAGAGAAAAAGTGAAAAAAATGACAAAGTCGAAAAAAAAACATGTCAGTTTTGTCAGTTTTTCCACTTTTTTTACTTCTGACTTTTGTTGTTTTTTAAATCAGTTTTGTCAGTTATTTCCCTTTTTCACTTCTGACTTGTTTTTTTTTAACTTTGTCATTTTTTCCGCTTATTCAACTAAGTTGGAATTGTAAAATGCTCAAAAATCTACAAAGTCGAAAAAAAAAAAAAAAGTCCGAAGTAAAAAGGTAAAAAAAATGACAAAAAATGACAAAAGTCAGAAGAGAAAAAGTGAAAAAAATGACAAAGTCGAAAAAAAAACATGTCAGTTTTGTCAGTTTTTCCACTTTTTTTACTTCTGACTTTTGTTGTTTTTTAAATCAGTTTTGTCAGTTATTTCCCTTTTTCACTTCTGACTTGTTTTTTTTTAACTTTGTCATTTTTTCCGCTTATTCAACTAAGTTGGAATTGTAAAATGCTCAAAAATCTACAAAGTCGAAAAAAAAAAAAAAAGTCCGAAGTAAAAAGGTAAAAAAAATGACAAAAAATGACAAAAGTCAGAAGAGAAAAAGTGAAAAAAATGACATAAGTCGAAAAAAAACATGTCAGTTTTGTCAGTTTTTCCACTTTTTTTACTTCTGACTTTTGTTGTTTTTTAAATCAGTTTTGTCAGTTATTTCCCTTTTTCACTTCTGACTTGTTTTTTTTTAACTTTGTCATTTTTTCCGCTTATTCAACTAAGTTGGAATTGTAAAATGCTCAAAAATCTACAAAGTCGAAAAAAAAAAAAAAAAGTCCGAAGTAAAAAGGTAAAAAAAATGACAAAAAATGACAAAAGTCAGAAGAGAAAAAGTGAAAAAAATGACAAAGTCGAAAAAAAAACATGTCAGTTTTGTCAGTTTTTCCACTTTTTTTACTTCTGACTTTTGTTGTTTTTTAAATCAGTTTTGTCAGTTATTTCCCTTTTTCACTTCTGACTTGTTTTTTTTTAACTTTGTCATTTTTTCCGCTTATTCAACTAAGTTGGAATTGTAAAATGCTCAAAAATCTACAAAGTCGAAAAAAAAAAAAAAGTCCGAAGTAAAAAGGTAAAAAAAATGACAAAAAATGACAAAAGTCAGAAGAGAAAAAGTGAAAAAAATGACAAAGTCGAAAAAAAACATGTCAGTTTTGTCAGTTTTTCCACTTTTTTTACTTCTGACTTTTGTTGTTTTTTAAATCAGTTTTGTCAGTTATTTCCCTTTTTCACTTCTGACTTGTTTTTTTTAACTTTGTCATTTTTTCCGCTTATTCAACTAAGTTGGAATTGTAAAATGCTCAAAAATCTACAAAGTCGAAAAAAAAAAAAAGTCCGAAGTAAAAAGGTAAAAAAAATGACAAAAAATGACAAAAGTCAGAAGAGAAAAAGTGAAAAAAATGACAAAGTCGAAAAAAAACATGTCAGTTTTGTCAGTTTTTCCACTTTTTTTACTTCTGACTTTTGTTGTTTTTTAAATCAGTTTTGTCAGTTATTTCCCTTTTTCACTTCTGACTTGTTTTTTTTTTAACTTTGTCATTTTTTCCGCTTATTCAACTAAGTTGGAATTGTAAAATGCTCAAAAATCTACAAAGTCGAAAAAAAAATAAAAGTCCGAAGTAAAAAGGTTAAAAAAATGACAAAAAATGACAAAAGTCAGAAGAGAAAAAGTGAAAAAAATGACATAGTCGAAAAAAAACATGTCAGTTTTGTCAGTTTTTCCACTTTTTTTACTTCTGACTTTTGTTGTTTTTTAAATCAGTTTTGTCAGTTATTTCCCTTTTTCACTTCTGACTTGTTTTTTTTTAACTTTGTCATTTTTTCCGCTTATTCAACTAAGTTGGAATTGTAAAATGCTCAAAAATCTACAAAGTCGAAAAAAAAATAAAAGTCCGAAGTAAAAAGGTAAAAAAAATGACAAAAAATGACAAAAGTCAGAAGAGAAAAAGTGAAAAAAATGACAAAGTCGAAAAAAAACATGTCAGTTTTGTCAGTTTTTCCACTTTTTTTACTTCTGACTTTTGTTGTTTTTTAAATCAGTTTTGTCAGTTATTTCCCTTTTTCACTTCTGACTTGTTTTTTTTTAACTTTGTCATTTTTTCCGCTTATTCAACTAAGTTGGAATTGTAAAATGCTCAAAAATCTACAAAGTCGAAAAAAAAAAAAAGTCCGAAGTAAAAAGGTAAAAAAAATGACAAAAAATGACAAAAGTCAGAAGAGAAAAAGTGAAAAAAATGACAAAGTCGAAAAAAAACATGTCAGTTTTGTCAGTTTTTCCACTTTTTTTACTTCTGACTTTTGTTGTTTTTTAAATCAGTTTTGTCAGTTATTTCCCTTTTTCACTTCTGACTTGTTTTTTTTTAACTTTGTCATTTTTTCCACTTATTCAACTAAGTTGGAATTGTAAAATGCTCAAAAATCTACAAAGTCGAAAAAAAATTAAAAGTCCGAAGTAAAAAGGTTAAAAAAATGACAAAAAATGACAAAAGTCAGAAGCGAAAAAGTGAAAAAAATGATTAAGTTGAAAAAAAACATGTCAGTTTTGTCAGTTTTTCCACTTTTTTAACTTCTGACTTTTGTTGTTTTTTAAATCAGTTTTGTCAGTTATTTCCCTTTTTCACTTCTGACTTGTTTTTTTTTAACTTTGTCATTTTTTCCGCTTATTCAACTAAGTTGGAATTGTAAAATGCTCAAAAATCTACAAAGTCGAAAAAAAAAAAAAGTCCGAAGTAAAAAGGTTAAAAAAATGACAAAAAATGACAAAAGTCAGAAGAGAAAAAGTGAAAAAAATGACAAGTCGAAAAAAAACATGTCAGTTTTGTCAGTTTTTCCACTTTTTTTACTTCTGACTTTTGTTGTTTTTTAAATCAGTTTTGTCAGTTATTTCCCTTTTTCACTTCTGACTTGTTTTTTTTTAACTTTGTCATTTTTTCCGCTTATTCAACTAAGTTGGAATTGTAAAATGCTCAAAAATCTACAAAGTCGAAAAAAAAAAAAAAGTCCGAAGTAAAAAGGTAAAAAAAATGACAAAAAATGACAAAAGTCAGAAGAGAAAAAGTGAAAAAAATGACAAAGTCGAAAAAAAACATGTCAGTTTTTGTCAGTTTTTCCACTTTTTTTACTTCTGACTTTTGTTGTTTTTTAAATCAGTTTTGTCAGTTATTTCCCTTTTTCACTTCTGACTTGTTTTTTTTTAACTTTGTCATTTTTTCCGCTTATTCAACTAAGTTGGAATTGTAAAATGCTCAAAAATCTACAAAGTCGAAAAAAAAAAAAAGTCCGAAGTAAAAAGGTAAAAAAATGACAAAAAATGACAAAAGTCAGAAGAGAAAAAGTGAAAAAAATGACAAAGTCGAAAAAAAACATGTCAGTTTTGTCAGTTTTTCCACTTTTTTACTTCTGACTTTTGTTGTTTTTTAAATCAGTTTTGTCAGTTATTTCCCTTTTTCACTTCTGACTTGTTTTTTTTTTACTTTGTCATTTTTTCCGCTTATTCAACTAAGTTGGAATTGTAAAATGCTCAAAAATCTACAAAGTCGAAAAAAAAATTAAAAGTCCGAAGTAAAAAGGTAAAAAAATGACAAAAAATGACAAAAGTCAGAAGAGAAAAAGTGAAAAAAATGACTAAGTGAAAAAAAACATGTCAGTTTTGTCAGTTTTTCCACTTTTTTAACTTCTGACTTTTGTTGTTTTTTAAATCAGTTTTGTCAGTTATTTCCCTTTTTCACTTCTGACTTGTTTTTTTTTTAACTTTGTCATTTTTTCCGCTTATTCAACTAAGTTGGAATTGTAAAATGCTCAAAAATCTACAAAGTCGAAAAAAAAAAAAAAAGTCCGAAGTAAAAAGGTTAAAAAAATGACAAAAAATGACAAAAGTCAGAAGAGGAAAAAGTGAAAAAAATGACAAAGTCGAAAAAAACATGTCAGTTTTGTCAGTTTTTCCACTTTTTTTACTTCTGACTTTTGTTGTTTTTTAAATCAGTTTTGTCAGTTATTCCCTTTTTCACTTCTGACTTGTTTTTTTTTTACTTTGTCATTTGTTCCACTTATTCAACTAAGTTGGAATTGTAAAATGCTCAAAAATCTACAAAGTCGAAAAAAAAATTAAAAGTCCGAAGTAAAAAGGTTAAAAAAATGACAAAAAATGACAAAAGTCAGAAGCGAAAAAGTGAAAAAAATGATTAAGTTGAAAAAAAACATGTCAGTTTTGTCAGTTTTTCCACTTTTTTAACTTCTGACTTTTGTTGTTTTTAAATCAGTTTTGTCAGTTATTTCCCTTTTTCACTTCTGACTTGTTTTTTTTTAACTTTGTCATTTTTTCCGCTTATTCAACTAAGTTGGAATTGTAAAATGCTCAAAAATCTACAAAGTCGAAAAAAAAAAAAAAAGTCCGAAGTAAAAGGTTAAAAAATGACAAAAAATGACAAAAGTCAGAAGAGAAAAAAGTGAAAAAAAATGACATAGTCGAAAAAAAAACATGTCAGTTTTGTCAGTTTTTTCCACTTTTTTTACTTCTGACTTTTGTTGTTTTTTTAAATCAGTTTTGTCAGTTATTTCCCTTTTTCACTTATGACTTGTTTTTTTTAACTTTGTCATTTTTTCGCTTATTCAACTAAGTTGGAATTGTAAAATGCTCAAAAATCTACAAATTCGAAAAAAAAAAAAAGTCCGAAGTAAAAAGTGAAAAAAATGACAAAAATGAAAAAAGTCAGAAGCGAAAACGTGAAAAAAACTTACTAAGTTGAAAAATAAAACATGTACAGTTTTGTCCAGTTTTTCCACTTTTTACTTCTGACTTTTGTTGTTTTTTAAATCAGTTTGTCAGTATTTCCCCTTTTTCACTTCTGACTTGTTTTTTTTAACTTTGTCATTTTTTTCCGCTTATTCAACTAAGTTGGAATTGTAAAATGCTCAAAAAATCTACAAAGTCGAAAACAAAAAAAAAAA
>NW_021630041.1:12500-25006 GCF_900700375.1 Denticeps clupeoides | reverse complement strand
TCATCTGAAGAGTGTGGACAATCGTGCACATCCGGAAGCTGCACCACCGACTCTCAAACGTATAGCACATCTAATGGCCACGGCTATCAAACCGGCCGTCCCCACAGAAGATACATTTAGTCAATTCGAGACTCTTGCACAGGACTGGCTATCAAATACCCTTTCCTATCTACAGAGACACTACGAGAGGACAATAAGGGATTTATCTAAAGCGCTTGAGGAACATATTCAGGGAGACTGGGAACCTCTTTTTGAAACAGCTTCTCGTTGGGCCATCCGCTATCTGGGTAAAAGACTAAAAGATGAAACCCTCAACAAGGCCAGAGACATCATGAAGGCCCTGATCCAGACATCACCCACTCTGACAGCACAAAGGCAGGACAACACCATGGATATTCATCCGCAACTGAAACCGACAACACACTCTGCCACAGGAAGTCACACGGTTACTTCACGGGAGGAGTCAGGTCCACTGACCCATATGGACAGACATGTCCTCCAAACATCAACTCCCACGCCACTGTCTCCAAAGCGGCCTGGATGCAAGGAACCTAATTCGAAGAAACCACAACAAAAAAACATCCAAAACACTCTGGTTTATCCACAGGCACCTCCCTCTGATACAGTATATTTTGCCACATCAACGTCAACAGCAACACAAACCCCAAAACTCAAGACGATGCCTACCAGACAGACACACTTACCTGAGAAGTCAGCGGGACATAAGAACTTACCTGATCCATTCCAGAAATTGGCTGAGGAATACCTAAGAGGATTTACCATGCACAGGAGTCCATTGGAGATGCCTGGAGATTCACATGACAAGAAATGCCTGTCACCCGTAAGAAAACTGTGCCCCATTAATTCTAACACCTAGCCCTAAAACTTAACCCCTAAACTTAACCCCTTACTTTAACCCCTTACCTTAACCAGTGCCCTAAACTTAACCCCTAAACTTAACCATTTACCCCTGCCTTTAAACCTAACCTTAACCCTAATTTGGTACTATTAATCCTACCAGAACCCTATTTTGGAATCATTAACCTACCTGTCATGGAAAGCCTCTCCAGGCCTGCATAAAATCTAAACTTACCTTAATCAAGCCCTAAATCCAAGATAAACAAATTAATAAATAATTGTTACAAAGGGATTTTAAAGCCGAATTGGGAAGATGTTTTGGGTGGTGGGAGCACATTGGGGGGAGCACTGGTTGCTGGACAGTGCCACGGCCATCTTCGGATGGCCACACCGGCCGTCTTTGGACGGCCAACCTTTTTTTCCCCTAACCCTAACCCTAACCCTAACCCTAACCCTAACCCTAACCCTAACCCTAACCCTAACCCTAACCCTGACCCTGACCCTAACCCTAACCCTAACCCTAACCCTAACCCTAACCCTAACCCTAACCCTAACCCTAACCCTAACCCTAACCCTGACCCTGACCCTGACCCTGACCCTGACCCTGACCCTGACCCTGACCCTAACCCTAACCCTAACCCTAACCCTAACCCTAACCCTAACCCTAACCCTAACCCTAACCCTAACCCTACCCTAACCCTAACCCTAACCCTAACCCTAACCCTAACCCTAACCCTAACCCTAACCCTAACCCTAACCCTAACCCTAACCCTAACCCTAACCCTAACCCTACCCTAACCCTAACCCTAACCCTAACCCTAACCCTAACCCTAACCCTAACCCTAACCCTAACCCACTATAAAATTAAAACCAATTTCAATACACATATCATAAACTCAGGAATTCTAAAAAACCACAGGATCATTTCGGCCTATAAAAGACATAAAAACCTTAAGGACATTTTAGTGCATAGCAAATTAGGCCCATGCAAACAATCAAAAAAGAGACCAAATTCATGCCCAGAATATAGAAATACAAAATTTATTAAAAACAATCAGACAAAAGAAATCGTGAAGATCTTCCCTCCCCTCAAACATGCCACAAAGAACTGTATTTATCTCATTCTCTGCAAAATATGTGGTATACAGTATGTAGGAGAAACGAGAAACAGTATAGCCACCAGAATGAATCATCATAGACATAATATCACAAAGCAAAAAAATCTGAACAGACATATTTATACACATTTTAATACCCATGGATTAGGGGCTCTCATGATAACAGGACTTCAATCCAACCCTTTATGGACAACAACACAAAGAAAGAGAAAGGAAATAGAATGGATTAAAAGGTTAAACACAAAACACCCTTGGGGACTTAATGAAATTAATTAATTAAATTTCACTGCATTAGAAACTTTATCTAACCCTAAACTCTTAACTTAACCCTAACCTTTAATTAAATACTTACCCCTACTCAATATCTAAACTTAACCCTAAAATACTTTTACTCCTAAACCTAACCTTTACCCTAACCTTAACCCTTAACTTAATTACATATTTACTCCCACTTAATGCCTAAACTTAACCCTGTCCCTTTCATCAAATTCTAACTTAAACCCTAATTGTACAAACAATGGGATTAACCACCCTTGGGAACTTAATGAAATTGATTAATTAAATTTCACTGCATTAGAAACTTTATCTAACCCTACACTCTTAACTTAACCCTAACCTATAATTAAACACCTACCCCTACTCAATATCTAAATTTAACCCTAAAATACTTTTACTCCTAAACCTAACCTTTACCCTAACCTTAACCCTTAACTTAACTACATATTTACTCCCACTTAATGCCTAAACTTAACCCTGACCCTTTCATCAAATTCAAACTTAAACCCTAATTGTACAAACAATGGGATTAACCACCCTTGGGGACTTAATGAAATTGATTAATTAAATTTCACTGCATTAGAAACTTTATCTAACCCTACACTCTTAACTTAACCCTAACCTATAATTAAATACTTACCCCTACTCAATATCTAAACTTAACCCTAAAATACTTTTACTCCTAAACCTAACCTTTACCCTAACCTTAACCCTTAACTTAATTACATATTTACTCCCACTTAATGCCTAAACTTAACCCTGACCCTTTTATCAAATTCTAATTTAAACCCTAATTGTACAAACAATGGGATTGGCTTTGCTGTCTAGCAACCTAGTGGTGGCGGTGAATGACTTTTGGTGTGTGTTGGACTTGGGGTCGGGGGTGACCCAGGGGCGGGATGGATGCTAGGCCCGTGCATAACGGGGTTCCTGCCCCCCTTCTGTTTTTTGGGGGGGGGCGGGGACTCTGGACGGTGCAGGATTTTTTTTTGAATCCTGTTCCACCTGATTCCCTGATCCGCCAGTGCCACATCTATCTCGTTGGGGGCGCCTCCTTCCTTTGGGTCGAGGCACACACTAGACACACCGCTACATTGCATATACTTACCAAATACAAATCTGACAATAATTAATGGGAGGAACTAATACTTACCTGATATGTAATACCTATTTGGGATTGATACCTACCTGGATACAACACTTACCTGGACATAACACTTACCTGTATGTAAACCTTACCTGTAGGTGATACTTACCTATATGTAATATTTACCTAGACATAATATTTACCTGGATACAATATTTACCAGAATATAATACTTACCCACATGTAATGCTTAGCTGCAGAAAAAACAGACGGAAACAGATTTGAAAAATGCCTCCTTAGTTTCGGGGGGCGGAGCTTGGAGCGTTCACTAACCCCTGCAGGGTGGACGTTACTCCGCTGCCAGACACAGAGCTGTGCACATCGCTGAAACCTTGCTGGTTCACTTCTCCTAAAAACAAAAGGTTTTTCTAAAAACCAACTTTTATTTATTTCTCACGGTTGTTTTCTCTTCTTTTCTTCTAATTTTTTCGCAAGCCTTTCGCCTGAGGAAGGTGCTTATTGCACCGAAACGTTGCGCGCCGGCTTGCATTGTATTTTATTTTCAAAGAATACTTCGGTTTTATACATTTTTTTGTCTCGCCGCTCGACTGTTTGCTGTATTTTGTGCAGAACAACATGTCTGGTTGGACGAGAGTGGAGCGAGGAAGACGTTTCTGGTCTCCTCCGCACCGTGCAGAAACGCGCTGGGACGCACAACGTGGCCATGCACCCGCGCGCCATTACTGCCCGCACGACCTTTCATTCCGTCCTCCCGCCTGGCAGGAACGAGAACAATTTTTTGCCACACCGAACCGCTACGCGGTTCTGTCTGAACCGAATCCCCGGTGGGGAAACGGTCCACGCGCCGTGTTTCCGCGTTTTCGAGCACGCGCGCTGCCCCCTGCAGCGGCGCGGCGGATCCCCGCGGGCCGGCACGAGCCGAATTATCGGAACTATAATGCGGCACCCGCGACACGATTCTTAGCGCCCAATTATGGGAGACAAAACAAACATACTGGAATTTCACATACTGGAACAAGGGGAAACACAAAACATACTGGAAATTTGGAGACCAGATATAAACCACTGGTCAAGAACATACATAATTTAATTCGTGCCATACACCACCTGCAGAACATCTCAGATTCTGACAAAATGCCAGTAACCATTACCAGATTAACACAATTAATCTCGGAAACAATAAAACCGGCCACCCCAAATGAAACTGTACTCCAATTAATACAAGGGAACGCAAAACAATGGGAACACACCACACAACTCATATTGAAACAACATTATGAGGATGTGATAGAGGGGCTACTGGAACAAATTCGTATGGACATACCAGTGGAATGGGAGGACCTATTTGAGACAGGGTCCAGATGGGCCAAGCGGGTCCTGGGGAAAAGGCTCCATCAAAACATACTGGATGCGGCAAAAGCACACATAGTGACACTAACAAACGAGACAGATGACACTACAGATCAGCCCCCTCCCCAAACACAACAACAAATACAGGTAGATACCAATCTGGAATTGAATGAAGAAAACTTCCCTACACTGCAGGGGGTTTTTTCTTCACCGTTCACCGTCTTCCCACAGAGAGAACTGCCAATAAGGAGGAGAGGGAGCCCGTTGCAGTCTTATGTGGTTGAAGAAGATCATGAACCGATGAACACCAGTACAGAGCCAACACAAGACCTCCCCACTAACATCGACACACAAGAAACACCCACAATCCAGCAGGAAACAAGCCAACCAAGTGTACAAACACACACACCTCCTCCCACCACAAAGCAGACTCCACGGGTGGTGAGGGTTAAATTAGGGACCCTTGATAATTGGACATTTCCACTACAACCTCCAACAGCAACAGCATCAGCATCAGACAAAATAACAAGACCATGTAGGCATATAAATACATCCAACAAAATGACAGACTGGAAATTGACAGTCACAAAAGAAAAACTAATCATCGGTGACTCGAATGTGGGCAGAATCCCGGGGACCCGGGACCCAAATTTACAAATGGATTCTTTTCCTGGGGCAATGTTTAGACATATTAGCCATCTAATTGAAAATGCCGTAACCACAACACGAGTTAAAGTGGTCATCCTAGCTCTAGGCATCAACCACAAAGAACAGACATCGGTTAAAACAACCATAAAACAGTTTCAGCAGACACTGAGACACACCAGGGAGAGATTTTTGGGAGCCAGGGTGCTCTTCCCCCTGGTTAACTATTCAAAAGACCTACACAAACAGGAGAGAACACATCTTGACTCCTTTAACACTTACCTTCAACACCAACCTGGCCACATCCCTCTGTTGCCCTACAGTCGCTTTGATACGGTGGAGGACGGCATACACTGGCAAACAGATACGGCTGAGGCGATGCTAGAACATTGGGAGGAACATTTAAACGAATAGGCCCCAGAACCCAAACAGATGATTCAATTCCTAAAAGCATCTTAAATCTCTCCAACACATTTGTTTTGTCGTCTGAACAGAAGGATCTCCTGGAGAGAGGACTCTCATTCATCCCAACACCAAAATTTAACATAAATACCAAAATACAAACCTTACATGACCTGCAAACTTTCCACAGGAGAATTAAATTGGCCACCTATTTTGAATTGAGAAAAAAATCACAGATTATTCCATTTACCCCCAAATCATCATGGACTCCGACACTCATCCAGCTACCACCACCCACCAGAAAATTCATCAGATCAAATCTCTACGCTTACAAAACCTTAAATTGGCAGGTGAATCCGAAGTACAATATCACAAAAGACCAGGAGAGGGCATTGCAGGAACTAAAAAGGAACAAAGAAATAGTAATAAAACCAGCAGATAAAGGTTCGGTGGTAGTAATCATGGACAGAGAACAATATGTGTGGGAGGCAAACAGACAGCTTTCCAAAACAGAACATTATCAAAGACTTGACAAACCTATTTTCCCTGATACGGTTCCGAAAATAAAAAACATCCTTGATGACCTGATGAAAGAGAATTTTATTAAAAATAAACAATGGAAATATTTAAATGAAACAATTGGATCTAGACCTCGCCAATTTTATTTACTCCCAAAAATCCACAAGGAACCGGCTACATGGAGCGTGCCGCACAGGATCCCACCGGGCCGTCCTATAGTTTCGGACTGTGAGAGTGATACATACAGGATAGCAGAATTCATTGAGTACCATCTGAATCCAATCTCCAATAAGCACCCCAGCTACATTAAAGACACCTATGAATTTATAAATATTATTAGACAAACTAGAATTCCCCTAGAGGCGTTTTTATTTACAATAGATATAGACAGCCTTTACACAAATATTGAGACGGAGGCAGGACTCCGGGCTGTCAGTGCCTTTTTCCAAAAATACCCAGACCCCAACAGACCGGATAATCATATTCTCAAACTTCTAGACATTAACTTGAGAAGAAATGATTTTGAATTTGATGGCCAATATTACATACAGGTTAGAGGTACAGCCATGGGCAAGAGGTTTGCTCCCTCCTATGCCAATATTTACATGGCGGCATGGGAGGAATCGGCCTTGGCCTCCTGTCCAATTAAACCCTTACATTATTTTCGATTTTTAGATGATATCTGGGGGGTTTGGAGTGACTCAGTGGAAACTTTTAATGATTTTATCTCCACTCTTAACAGACACCATGATTCTATAAAGATCAAACACACCAAGGACAAAGAGAGGGTTAATTTTTTAGATACTACCACATTTAAAGGCCCGGATTTTTTTAGAACTGGGATTCTGGATACCAAAGTATATTTCAAAGAAACAGACACTCACCAACTCCTTTTTAAATCCAGCTTCCATCCCAGACACACATTCAAGGGCATCACTAAATCACAATTGATTAGATTTGACAGAATATGCTCACGCCAGGAGGACTTCCTGGAAGCCACAAGAACACTGTTTAGAGCCTTGGCAAGGAGGGGTTATTCTAGGTCTTTCTTAAGAAACAGCCTTAAAACATACAGGAATGAAAAACCTACGAGAACAGAGACACCATTAGCTATGATCAGTACGTTTCTCCGCCCTAACACAACATTGCACTATAAAATTAAAACCAATTTCAATACACATATCATAAACTCAGGAATTCTAAAAAACCACAGGATCATTTCGGCCTATAAAAGACATAAAAACCTTAAGGACATTTTAGTGCATAGCAAATTAGGCCCATGCAAACAATCAAAAAAGAGACCAAATTCATGCCCAGAATATAGAAATACAAAATTTATTAAAAACAATCAGACAAAAGAAATCGTGAAGATCTTCCCTCCCCTCAAACATGCCACAAAGAACTGTATTTATCTCATTCTCTGCAAAATATGTGGTATACAGTATGTAGGAGAAACGAGAAACAGTATAGCCACCAGAATGAATCATCATAGACATAATATCACAAAGCAAAAAAATCTGAACAGACATATTTATACACATTTTAATACCCATGGATTAGGGGCTCTCATGATAACAGGACTTCAATCCAACCCTTTATGGACAACAACACAAAGAAAGAGAAAGGAAATAGAATGGATTAAAAGGTTAAACACAAAACACCCTTGGGGACTTAATGAAATTAATTAATTAAATTTCACTGCATTAGAAACTTTATCTAACCCTAAACTCTTAACTTAACCCTAACCTTTAATTAAATACTTACCCCTACTCAATATCTAAACTTAACCCTAAAATACTTTTACTCCTAAACCTAACCTTTACCCTAACCTTAACCCTTAACTTAATTACATATTTACTCCCACTTAATGCCTAAACTTAACCCTGACCCTTTCATCAAATTCTAACTTAAACCCTAATTGTACAAACAATGGGATTAACCACCCTTGGGAACTTAATGAAATTGATTAATTAAATTTCACTGCATTAGAAACTTTATCTAACCCTACACTCTTAACTTAACCCTAACCTATAATTAAACACCTACCCCTACTCAATATCTAAATTTAACCCTAAAATACTTTTACTCCTAAACCTAACCTTTACCCTAACCTTAACCCTTAACTTAACTACATATTTACTCCCACTTAATGCCTAAACTTAACCCTGACCCTTTCATCAAATTCAAACTTAAACCCTAATTGTACAAACAATGGGATTAACCACCCTTGGGGACTTAATGAAATTGATTAATTAAATTTCACTGCATTAGAAACTTTATCTAACCCTACACTCTTAACTTAACCCTAACCTATAATTAAATACTTACCCCTACTCAATATCTAAACTTAACCCTAAAATACTTTTACTCCTAAACCTAACCTTTACCCTAACCTTAACCCTTAACTTAATTACATATTTACTCCCACTTAATGCCTAAACTTAACCCTGACCCTTTTATCAAATTCTAATTTAAACCCTAATTGTACAAACAATGGGATTGGCTTTGCTGTCTAGCAACCTAGTGGTGGCGGTGAATGACTTTTGGTGTGTGTTGGACTTGGGGTCGGGGGTGACCCAGGGGCGGGATGGATGCTAGGCCCGTGCATAACGGGGTTCCTGCCCCCCTTCTGTTTTTTGGGGGGGGGCGGGGACTCTGGACGGTGCAGGATTTTTTTTTGAATCCTGTTCCACCTGATTCCCTGATCCGCCAGTGCCACATCTATCTCGTTGGGGGCGCCTCCTTCCTTTGGGTCGAGGCACACACTAGACACACCGCTACATTGCATATACTTACCAAATACAAATCTGACAATAATTAATGGGAGGAACTAATACTTACCTGATATGTAATACCTATTTGGGATTGATACCTACCTGGATACAACACTTACCTGGACATAACACTTACCTGTATGTAAACCTTACCTGTAGGTGATACTTACCTATATGTAATATTTACCTAGACATAATATTTACCTGGATACAATATTTACCAGAATATAATACTTACCCACATGTAATGCTTAGCTGCAGAAAAAACAGACGGAAACAGATTTGAAAAATGCCTCCTTAGTTTCGGGGGGCGGAGCTTGGAGCGTTCACTAACCCCTGCAGGGTGGACGTTACTCCGCTGCCAGACACAGAGCTGTGCACATCGCTGAAACCTTGCTGGTTCACTTCTCCTAAAAACAAAAGGTTTTTCTAAAAACCAACTTTTATTTATTTCTCACGGTTGTTTTCTCTTCTTTTCTTCTAATTTTTTCGCAAGCCTTTCGCCTGAGGAAGGTGCTTATTGCACCGAAACGTTGCGCGCCGGCTTGCATTGTATTTTATTTTCAAAGAATACTTCGGTTTTATACATTTTTTTGTCTCGCCGCTCGACTGTTTGCTGTATTTTGTGCAGAACAACATGTCTGGTTGGACGAGAGTGGAGCGAGGAAGACGTTTCTGGTCTCCTCCGCACCGTGCAGAAACGCGCTGGGACGCACAACGTGGCCATGCACCCGCGCGCCATTACTGCCCGCACGACCTTTCATTCCGTCCTCCCGCCTGGCAGGAACGAGAACAATTTTTTGCCACACCGAACCGCTACGCGGTTCTGTCTGAACCGAATCCCCGGTGGGGAAACGGTCCACGCGCCGTGTTTCCGCGTTTTCGAGCACGCGCGCTGCCCCCTGCAGCGGCGCGGCGGATCCCCGCGGGCCGGCACGAGCCGAATTATCGGAACTATAATGCGGCACCCGCGACACGATTCTTAGCGCCCAATTATGGGAGACAAAACAAACATACTGGAATTTCACATACTGGAACAAGGGGAAACACAAAACATACTGGAAATTTGGAGACCAGATATAAACCACTGGTCAAGAACATACATAATTTAATTCGTGCCATACACCACCTGCAGAACATCTCAGATTCTGACAAAATGCCAGTAACCATTACCAGATTAACACAATTAATCTCGGAAACAATAAAACCGGCCACCCCAAATGAAACTGTACTCCAATTAATACAAGGGAACGCAAAACAATGGGAACACACCACACAACTCATATTGAAACAACATTATGAGGATGTGATAGAGGGGCTACTGGAACAAATTCGTATGGACATACCAGTGGAATGGGAGGACCTATTTGAGACAGGGTCCAGATGGGCCAAGCGGGTCCTGGGGAAAAGGCTCCATCAAAACATACTGGATGCGGCAAAAGCACACATAGTGACACTAACAAACGAGACAGATGACACTACAGATCAGCCCCCTCCCCAAACACAACAACAAATACAGGTAGATACCAATCTGGAATTGAATGAAGAAAACTTCCCTACACTGCAGGGGGTTTTTTCTTCACCGTTCACCGTCTTCCCACAGAGAGAACTGCCAATAAGGAGGAGAGGGAGCCCGTTGCAGTCTTATGTGGTTGAAGAAGATCATGAACCGATGAACACCAGTACAGAGCCAACACAAGACCTCCCCACTAACATCGACACACAAGAAACACCCACAATCCAGCAGGAAACAAGCCAACCAAGTGTACAAACACACACACCTCCTCCCACCACAAAGCAGACTCCACGGGTGGTGAGGGTTAAATTAGGGACCCTTGATAATTGGACATTTCCACTACAACCTCCAACAGCAACAGCATCAGCATCAGACAAAATAACAAGACCATGTAGGCATATAAATACATCCAACAAAATGACAGACTGGAAATTGACAGTCACAAAAGAAAAACTAATCATCGGTGACTCGAATGTGGGCAGAATCCCGGGGACCCGGGACCCAAATTTACAAATGGATTCTTTTCCTGGGGCAATGTTTAGACATATTAGCCATCTAATTGAAAATGCCGTAACCACAACACGAGTTAAAGTGGTCATCCTAGCTCTAGGCATCAACCACAAAGAACAGACATCGGTTAAAACAACCATAAAACAGTTTCAGCAGACACTGAGACACACCAGGGAGAGATTTTTGGGAGCCAGGGTGCTCTTCCCCCTGGTTAACTATTCAAAAGACCTACACAAACAGGAGAGAACACATCTTGACTCCTTTAACACTTACCTTCAACACCAACCTGGCCACATCCCTCTGTTGCCCTACAGTCGCTTTGATACGGTGGAGGACGGCATACACTGGCAAACAGATACGGCTGAGGCGATGCTAGAACATTGGGAGGAACATTTAAACGAATAGGCCCCAGAACCCAAACAGATGATTCAATTCCTAAAAGCATCTTAAATCTCTCCAACACATTTGTTTTGTCGTCTGAACAGAAGGATCTCCTGGAGAGAGGACTCTCATTCATCCCAACACCAAAATTTAACATAAATACCAAAATACAAACCTTACATGACCTGCAAACTTTCCACAGGAGAATTAAATTGGCCACCTATTTTGAATTGAGAAAAAAATCACAGATTATTCCATTTACCCCCAAATCATCATGGACTCCGACACTCATCCAGCTACCACCACCCACCAGAAAATTCATCAGATCAAATCTCTACGCTTACAAAACCTTAAATTGGCAGGTGAATCCGAAGTACAATATCACAAAAGACCAGGAGAGGGCATTGCAGGAACTAAAAAGGAACAAAGAAATAGTAATAAAACCAGCAGATAAAGGTTCGGTGGTAGTAATCATGGACAGAGAACAATATGTGTGGGAGGCAAACAGACAGCTTCTCCAAAACAGAACATTATCAAAGACTTGACAAACCTATTTTCCCTGATACGGTTCCGAAAATAAAAAACATCCTTGATGACCTGATGAAAGAGAATTTTATTAAAAATAAACAATGGAAATATTTAAATGAAACAATTGGATCTAGACCTCGCCAATTTTATTTACTCCCAAAAATCCACAAGGAACCGGCTACATGGAGCGTGCCGCACAGGATCCCACCGGGCCGTCCTATAGTTTCGGACTGTGAGAGTGATACATACAGGATAGCAGAATTCATTGAGTACCATCTGAATCCAATCTCCAATAAGCACCCCAGCTACATTAAAGACACCTATGAATTTATAAATATTATTAGACAAACTAGAATTCCCCTAGAGGCGTTTTTATTTACAATAGATATAGACAGCCTTTACACAAATATTGAGACGGAGGCAGGACTCCGGGCTGTCAGTGCCTTTTTCCAAAAATACCCAGACCCCAACAGACCGGATAATCATATTCTCAAACTTCTAGACATTAACTTGAGAAGAAA
>NW_021630040.1:12500-25124 GCF_900700375.1 Denticeps clupeoides | reverse complement strand
TGTGTGGGGGGGTATAAGTTTATGTGTGTGGGTACGTGTGTGTGTGTGTAGGTGTGTGTGTACATGTGTGTAAGTGTGTGTGTGTATACGTGTGTGTGTGTGTGTGTGTGTGTGTGTAAGTGTGTGTGTGTATACGTGTGTGTGTGTATACGTGTGTGTGTGTACGTACGTGTGTGTGTAGGTGTGTGTGTGTGTACGTGTGTGTGTAGGTGTGTGTGTGTGTGTGTGTGTGTGTACGTGTGTGTGTGTGGGGGGGGGTATAAGTTTATGTGTGTGGGTACGTGTGTGTGTGTGTAAGTGTGTGTGTATACATGTGTGTAAGTGTGTGTGTGTACATGTGTGTATACGTGTGTGTGTGTATACGTGTGTGTGTGTGTGTGTGTGTGTGTGCATGTGTGTGAGCTTCCTTCGTTACACCTCCCTCCTCCCTCCATCTTGTAACTGGGCGCGGTGTGTAAGCTCACCGGAGTGACGCTGTAGGCCAGGAGGACGTACTTCAGGTCGGGGGACACCTCGTACTTGCTGGCCTGGTACAGACTCTGCAGGACAAAATGGAACAATTAGAACGTCCAACATCCCTCCCGTCCAGATAAACGTTCCCGGGAAAGTTCCGCCCCGCCCACGGACGTGGGCCAGCAGCAGAAGGTGGAGGAACCATCTCAGGAGCGTCGTCTCAAGCGGACGTTCTACCTCGAGCGTTGTCCCACGGTCCCCTGAGATGGAACATTCCCACCGTTTCCAGAGAAGAAAGACGACTCACAAACATCTTCCTGTTCACCAGCACCGTCCTCTCTCTGGTCTCCACGTTGAAGAGGACAACGTCCCCGTCATGCGTCCGGTACAGCAGCTCAGTACCTGCAGGACGAGATACCGAGGTTACAAAGAAAGGACAAAACAGCTCTTCACACAGCTTCTACCCACAATGCCTGGCGCCGCAGGAAATGGCCTGGGGGGCGGACTTCTGCTCTGTTTAAACTGGACCAACTGAAGTTCTGAACGTTTCATCACCAGACCAGACGCTGCGCCATCAGCATCCTGCACCCATGATGCTCTCTGTTTCCCAGCGGAATATCCAGCACATTTCCCATAATGCAACACGGGGGCAGAACCCAGCGTAATTACGGACGAGAGCGGTGGAGTGGCGTGTTCACCTCCTCGTCTTCATGCTTTATCTTGCTTGCATAACTAATTGTCGAGAAGGGGGGGGGCACAATTACCATCACAATGGCTCTAATACCACAGAGCGGCGGTGAAAGGAGAGCAATCGGGAGAGTGCAAATTAGTGCGGTCACACTCACCGCTCACAATTACCCGCCTGCGCCGGAGAGAGAGACAATATTCACCAACGAGCGGCGGAGGTGAAGATGTAGCAGCTCACATTCCACACTCGACACACACACACACACACACACTGACTCACACACACACACACACACACCGACACACACACACTGACTCACACACACACACACACACACACACACACACACACACACACCAATACACACACTGACTCACACCGACACACACACACACACACACTGACTCACACTGACTCACACACACTCACACCGACACACACACACTGACTCACACTGACTCACACACACTCACACCGACACACACACACTGACTCACACACACACACACACACACACACACACACACAATGACTCACACACACTCACACCGACACACACACACTGACTCACACACACTCACACCGACACACACACACTGACTCACACACACACACACACACACACACACACACACCACACACACACACACACACAATGACTCACACACACTCACACCGACACACACACACTGACTCACACACACTCACACACACTCACACCGACACACACACACACCGACACACACACACACTGACTCACACACACTCACACCGACACACACACACACACTGACACAACACACACACACCGATACACACACACACACACACACACACACACACACACACACACACACAGAAACACACACACCGATACACACACACACTCACACACCAACACACACAGAAACACACACACACAAACACACAGACACACACACACCAATGCTGATCTCCCGCCAATCAGTGCAGAGTTTCAGCACCTCATCCAGCCGCCCTCCACCCAGCTGTCATCAGCACACACACTTCATCCATCACCGCGCCCAGACAGCAGGACACACACTTAACTGTCTGGTCATCGCTCACTCAAGCGCTCTGATGTACTCGCCTGACACACATATGCACACACACATCCACACACATACACACACACACACCGCCTCCATCCATCAGCCATCCATCCTTCTTTCGCTAATAGACTCAACACCACCTTAGAACCCCGGTGATGATGATCCTGTTCACCCTCCACCTTCCTCATTAAACTCATCCTCCTCCCCCCATACTGTACAACACACCTTCATTAGACAGGTCTTCCAATATTTACACCGACAAACAAAAATGTGATAAACGTGTAATAAGCTGTTGTAACAACTTTCATTTGTAACAACCTTCAAGTGCTATTATAAGATTGTATAATATTACAATTTTATTTAAAATGTAAACGGGGGAAAACTCAGTTTTCACTTCACAATGAACATCTCACCTGCACCTCCCACCCAGCTGATGTTCACCAGCCTCGTACATCATATATACACACATCCTTCATCTCCCGTAGATACCCCCCCACACCCACATGTGAACATCAGCCCTGCGGTGGTGTTCGCTCCACCCCTGACATCTCTCTCGCTCTGTGTCTCCTTCAGGCTCATTAGAAGACGATTTGCCCGGAGCACTGATCACTGTCCTAATCAGTCCCTTCGCTCACTCTGATTGGTCGACCTGCAGAGCCAGACTCTGGACGCAGCAGGTACAGCAGGTGAGTTGTTCTTATTTTAATTGCCCCTCATTAAGAGTGTTGAATGATGGTGTTTAATGAGGGCGATGCAGGCCCTGTAGCTATGGCAACGGCATCATCCGCGCAACGTCACACGGCGCCATGTTCCCTGTTCTACTGTCCTCCCAACAGGGGGCAGGTGTTGTTATTTACTCCCATTTCACACATTCATACAGGCACCAGACAGGAGCCATTCCAGCCTTCAGCTCGTCCGTCGCTCGTTAACCCGCTCGTCCGTCACTCGTTAACCCGCTCCTCCGTCGCTCGTTAACCCGCTCGTCCGTCACTTGTTAACCCGCTCGTCCGTCGCTCGTTAACCCGCTCCTCCGTCGCTCGTTAACCCGCTCCTCCGTCACTCGTTAACCCGCTCGTCCGTCGCTCGTTAACCCGCTCCTCCGTCGCTCGTTAACCCGCTCCTCCGTCGCTCGTTAACCCGCTCGTCCGTCACTCGTTAAACCACTCTTCGGTCCTCGTTAACCCGCTCGTCCTCGTTAATCCTCGTTAACCCGCTCGTCCGTCACTCGTTAACACACTCGTCCGTCGCTCGTTAAACCACTCGTCCATCGCTCGTTAACCCGCTCGTCCGTCACTCGTTAACACACTCGTCCGTCGCTCGTTAACCCGCTCGTCCGTCACTCGTTAACACACTCGTCCGTCGCTCGTTAACCCGCTCGTCCGTCACTCGTTAACCCGCTCCTCCGTCACTCGTTAACCCACTCATCGGTCACTCGTTAACCCGCTTGTCCATCGCTCGTTAACCCGCTCGTCCGTCACTCGTTAACCCGCTCCTCCGTCACTCGTTAACCCACTCATCGGTCACTCGTTAACCCGCTTGTCCATCGCTCGTTAACCCGCTCGTCCGTCACTCGTTAACCCGCTCCTCCGTCACTCGTTAACCCACTCATCGGTCACTCGTTAACCCGCTTGTCCATCGCTCGTTAACCCGCTCGTCCGTCGTTCGTTAACACACTCGTCCGTCGCTCGTTAAACCACTCGTCCATCGCTCGTTAACCCGCTCGTCCGTCACTCGTTAACCCACTCATCGGTCGCTCGTTAACCCGCTCGTCCGTCACTCGTTAACACACTCGTCCGTCGCTCGTTAAACCACTTGTCCATCGCCCGTTAACCCGCTCGTCCGTCACTCGTTAACACACTCGTCCGTCGCTCGTTAACCCGCTCGTCCGTCACTCGTTAACACACTCGTCCGTCGCTCGTTAACCCGCTCGTCCGTCACTCGTTAACCCGCTCCTCCGTCACTCGTTAACCCACTCATCGGTCGCTCGTTAACCCGCTCGTCCGTCACTCGTTAACACACTCGTCCGTCGCTCGTTAAACCACTTGTCCATCGCCCGTTAACCCGCTCGTCCGTCACTCGTTAACCCACTAGTCCATCGCTCGTTAACCCACTCGTCCGTCGCTCGTTAACCCGCTCGTCCGTCACTCGTTAACCCACTAGTCCATCGCTCGTTAACCCACTCGTCCGTCGCTCGTTAACCCACTCATCGGTTACTCATTAACCCACTCATCGGTCACTCGTTAACCCACTCATCGGTCACTCGTTAACCCACTCGTCCGTCGCTCGTTAACCCACTCATTGGTCACTCGTTAACCCACTCATTGGTCACTCGTTAACCCACTCGTCCATCGCTCGTTAACCCGCTCGTCCGTCGCTCGTTAAACCACTCATCGGTCACTCGTTAACCCACTCATCGGTCACTCGTTAACCCACTAGTCCATCGCTCGTTAACCCACTCGTCCATCGCTCGTTAACCCACTCGTCCGTCGCTCGTTAACCCACTCGTTAACCCACTCATCGGTCACTCGTTAACCCACTCATCGGTCGCTCGTTAACCCACTCGTCCGTCGCTCGTTAACCCTCTCATCTGTTGCTCGTTAACCCTTTCAACAATCACTCGTTAACCCTCTCATCCAAATGTCGTTAACCCACTCATCGGTCGCTCGTTAACCCTCGTAAAACCATTTCAGCAATCACTCATTAACCCTCTCATTCATCTCTCGTCAACGCATCATCAATCTTTCGAAAACCCTCTCATCCGTTGCTTGTTAACCCACTCATCCATCGCTCATCAACCTTCTCATCCAACTCTCATTAACCCACTCATCCTTCGCTCGTTCATCTCTCGTTAACCCTCTCATCCGTCGCTCGTTAACCCTCTCATTCATTGCTCATGAATACTCTCATCCATCTGTCATTATAACCATTTCAGCAATCACTCATTAACCCTCTCATTCATCTCTCGCCAACGCGTAATCAATCTTTCGAAAACCCTCTCATCTGTCGCTCGTTAACCCTCTCATCCATCTGTCATTAACTATTCAAACCATTGCTCATTAACCCTTTCATCCATCGCTACTTAACTCTCCCATACATTTCTCATTAACCATCTCATCCGTCGCTCGTTAACTCTCATCCTTTTCTTGTTAACCCTCTCATCCATGTTAACCCTCTCATCCATAATACAGATTTCGCAAAATACATTTTTTGCAGCATCATTGAAATACCGTGTTTCAAGGCAACATGTTATAATGTGGTGTAGAAATCAACATCATTATCATCCTCACATCTCCACTCAATATTCTATATCGACATTATGTGGGGAAATAATGAACCCCGGTGTGAAGTTCATGTTACATTCTGTGTGTGTGTGTTTTCTCCTTCTTCTTGTCTACATCCTGTTCTGTTCGTTCTTCAGACCCTGCGCTCTCTCATCTTTCACACTAACACACACACGGAGGCAGGTAGAAAATATGACCTCGGAGAGAAAAACAGAGGCTGCAGATAAACAGGCAACGAGGGGTGAAGACGGACGTCCATGTCTGACACTAAATCACATCGATCGGCTGCCTGCCTTTCACTGAAACTCTCGATTTATGTTGTTTTAATTGCACCGGGCAGCGGGAGTGATTTTTTTTTAGCTGATTTCACTCTGCGTGTGGTGGAGGGCTGCTGGTGTAGTTATGATGAAGTGAGGTTCTGCATGCTGCTGTGGAAACATCCCCCTCATTTCCATTTTTCTACCGTACCAGCTCTCCAGTCCAGGATGCACCACACACAACCTGGCAACCCCCAACTTGGCAACATAGCAGAACCGGGCTGCAGCGAAATTCTTCATCCCCCATGATTCTGATTCTGCGCCCAGGGGAAGGTTAAAAAGACACGATGAAACGCTGGTCAGAACCGTATATATACGAACAGTCTTTTTACTCTTTTTACTCCAAATTATTTTTCAGCGTGAACTACAGGTAGGGTTGTACGATATGGCGTAAAATTCATATTGCAATATAAATTTAACCATTGACATGGTATATGGTATATAATTTGAAAAGTAATTTAATACATCAACATATAGCGTAACCATATCCCATATGGCCAGTTCTACTGAAAGTGGACTTCCTGTCACACCCATAAGGCCAGGGATACCAGGAATTTGTATAATGTGAGTCATTACATAAAATTTTGCATATTCTATATTCAGCTGTAGAGTTTACATTAAAATTTTATTTTGTGATTTTTAAAATCATATTTTTTTTGAACAGGGCACCAAACTGGTCTGGTCAGTAGCCAATCTCAGGCGTGGAACCGACCGGGGGCGTGGTCTGGACTGGGCACCGACACGCGCTGCACTGACATTTTATTACTGCGCCTGCAGCATTTTTTAAAACCTTTAAACTCTAGTTGGAAAGATTACTAGTCGTTGTTTTTGCGTCTCCACGTTGGGGCCTGACTACAGGCCCTTGTTGCGGTGAACTTTCTAGAAAGCCGGCAGCTGGTCTCCTCACACCATGGCCAAGTGTCGTTCCCACAGATACGGGGAGCAAAACTTCCCCCTTCCAACTTAATTGTGGCCGAATGAATTGATGAAATGGATTTTCCTCCTGAAGCGGGACTGCGGACAGGGATCAGCCTGGCTGGAGAAGAAGTCGAGCGACAAGCTCCTCGCTGCCGTCCATATAAAAAGACGACGGGCTCGTAAATAATTGTAATTAAAAGCGGCGGCCACCGCCGGGCGACCCCGACATCCTGCCACGTATGTGCACCATTTTAATGCCCGTCGTCTCATGCTTCAATTATGATTTGGCGCAAAGTGGACCAATTCATGCGTAAAAAACATCCGTACTCGCAGCCAAATACGTGAAGGTGTGTGAAATGTCTGGTCTGTAATTACGGGCCAAATTAATTGAAATCTGAAAGCGGGACATTTTTTCCAACAGCTGGTAGCTCCTATTCAGGCTCGAATTAAGATTTTTAAATAAGATTTAAATCCGATTTTACTGGTCCTTCAAGGTGGGAACGAGCTCAAGGTAACCCGGTGCGGGGTGGTAGTAACCTAGCGGGTAACACACCCGCCTATGAACCAGAAGACCCAGGTTCAAACCCCACTTACTACCATCATGCCCCTGAGCAAGACACTTAACCCTGAGTGTCTCCAGGGGGGGACTGTCCCTGTAACTACTGATTGTAAATCGCTCTGGATAAGGGCGCCTGGTAAATGCTGGAAATGTAAATCAGTGCGTTATATATATATATATATTGCCCCCTTGTGGTCTCCACAAGATATTATTTGAATGGCAAATATCAAAATGATGGAGGAGTGAGAACCATAACTGAGAAATACAGATCAAATCCGCGCTTTCTGCTGACCAAGGAATGTGAACACATTCGATTTATTAAAAAAGGCTCAGCATCTTCAGCTCTGGTGCGAGAGGTTGGCTTTCAGCTAACAGTATGTGGAACGTGCTGGATTTACGGTGGCCAGCCGCGCCCATCAAGGTCGTCAGCGCTGCTGCAGGGCTCAGGGGGAGGAGCCACGTGGAAACTACAGAAGTCATTATTGCGCCAGTCGCAGCCTGCAACACGACGTGTGTGAGTGTGTTTGTAGGGACAGGCCCCAGAAAGACGGTCGTAGCGGGCGGGGCGCACTGTAGGGCCGCAGGGTTGAACAGCGAGAGCGTCCCGTTCCCGCCGTGAAATGAAGCTAATAACAGCAGCTGATAGGAACAGAAGCGGATTTAACCACCGACCTGAGGGGAGTTAAACTCCCATAAGCCCTCGCTGCAAAATATGCGCGGATTTAACGACTGTGGGAAGGCTGCTAGTCAATATCCCATCATCCCAGCCCACAATGCACCACTGCATGTCAGCAATAGTCATATTTACATGAACAGGCACACAAACTGTGATCTGAAGAAAAAAAACGACACAAACACACATTCCAGAACCTTCCCTTTCCTGACGGGGACCAGTAGCGAATCCAGCAGGACAGCCCACAAAGGAGGCGGAGCAAATCCAGCACACGGGTCTGTGAAATATAGATTCCTTAACGTTCAGATTTTAAACGGATAAATCCGTTCGTTAATAAACCCGAACATGCTGTTTAACCGGCTGCTGTGTTCCTGGATCCTCTCGGCCTCCAGGGGGCAGTAATTGACAGAAAGATCTGTCAAGCATCAGCGCCCCATCAAGGTTAAAAGGCACTTATTCTGCCCATCATGCATCTGTTTGCTTGGCGGTGTTAAGTAAACGTCTCCTGCTCCTCTGCATGCGGAGACGAGGACGAGGACCATCAGGGCGGGAAGCAGATGGTCGCAGCCACCAACGCTGCCCTTAATTTCGCTGAATCAGCGGGCCGCTTCTGGCGCCGGGGGTAAAACGGGCGAATTCGTCTCGATTATTCTCTTCTGCATAAATGCAGCCAACGTTGAGTCACACGGGGACAATTTCTCAACAAGAGCATGAATACGAGAACCTCTAACGAATGTGGCTTATAATTAAAACGGCCCCTCTCAGCCAATGAGAAGCCCCCAGCTGTGAGAAGAGCCTTCACTGGAACATGGTTAAAGGGTTAAAACTCGTCCCCTTGAACCAGCAGGACCCCGCGGGGCAGTGTGAGGCGTTGTAGTGTTAAAAGTGGGTCTCTGGAGGAGACATGGGGACACAGGCATCTACACTGGCTGCGTTATGCACTACATTAGTCTATTTAATAAGCGAATAATGGTTAATATGCATTTTAACACCAGTTTTTATTTAAACTATTTTGAACTTATATTAAATTTGCCCGCAGTGCCACCCTTGGTTGCAGCCTTGGAGCTCGTGTTCACGTATCTGCACAGATTCCGGGACGAGAGCCGCTGGTTTGTCCGCCGTTCGTCCCCGCCGCTGTGCAAACGGACATATTCCTGCACGGACTTTAAAAAAATGGACATGTCCAGATCCGGACTCCTCTCGGGAGCTTCAGTAACCACATCAACCGAATCATCAGTGGATAATGGCCGCCGTTCTGGCCTTCTGAACGTTCCGGACGAGGACCACAGGGCCAATTAGAAACGTGGAATTGCAGCGGGACGTGCGGTAGAACGCTCGCACAGACCCACGTTTTTATGCTTTTGCACTTCGTCTACTTCTGAAACGGAAAATTTCAAAAGAAGAAAAAGTTGCCGATCCGTCAAGGTTCATTTTGTCCTGAGAGATGTTTGTGTTTCCACGGCGCGGCAGAGACAACAGCCAGCGGAAATGGCGGCCGCGAGGAACCGCGGAGAAGAGCATCAATCAGCCCCGGCAGCCGAGGCGGCGCCACCATCACTCGCTCCTAAATGACTGCGCTTGTTTCTGGAGGCGGAAAGGGGCGGAGGGGCCACAAACGAGCACGGACGAGCCGTCGGGGACTCGCCACCATTCCGGCACAGACCCATATAGACAGAGTTTCCACACGTCCCAGGAAGCCAAATGGAGGACTTTTTAAAGACCTTTTTAAGGCCACTTACATAATTTCCAGCATTTACCAGACGTCCCTTATCCAGAGCGTCTTACAGTCAGTAGTGACAGGGACAGTCCCCTCCTGGAGACACCCTTGTTAAGTGTCCTGCTCAGGGACACGATGGTAGTAAGTGGGGTTTGAACCTGGGTCTTCTGGTTCATAGGTGAGTGTGTTACCCGCTAGGCTACTACCACCCTGTATCAAAATTTCTCAGCAGACTCTGTGAGGACCAGATGCTCTTCTAAAAAATCAATATTGAATTTTACCTTAATATATTATTATTTGATATATGAATTTTCCTGATATCTTTTAGCCTTTGTCAATAATAACAGACTCATTATACCCGTAGTGCAGCAAGCCACTAGGGGGCGACTGCAATATTTCCGGTTTCTTATTTGTGAGTCATTTCCATACGCACGCTGTACTTATTGAACCTTGAAGTGGAGGCTTGTTTCTTTCGATTTAGAAAAATATAAATGTAGGAACATACTTCAGCCTCCTCACTAAGCTATTCCTGATTCGGTACTATCAGCGAAATCCATCATATAAGGAGAACTCTCGTCCACTCTCGTCCACCAGCGAGTGCACAATTTAGCCATTTAGCTTCATAGACGTCAGTCCAGTTCTACACAAGCTTCACACACGTCAACCTTCCACACACACAACCAGAAAATGTTGGTGGTTTTGCTAGTTCGGATCTCATATTATTTGGAGTTGAGCAGTAAGCAGTATTTTTAAGACCTTTAAAATCTGGATTTTAGGGTTACTGGTCATTTTGAAAATCCAGTTTAAGACTGTATAAAAGATACCCGTCCACAGAAGCAATCAATCTATCCACATTCCAAACTCTGCACTAAGAGCTTTCCAAGGATGTCAGGGACAAGGTTGGGTGAGAAGGTGAGAACAGATGGTGTGGACCAAGCTAGGACCATAGTGACCAAGAAAATAGTTGCAGGTCCTGCAAGATACCCCTGCTCAAGAAAGGACATGTACACGTTTACCTCTGAACATCTAAATCATTCAGAGGAGGACTGGGTGAAAGTCGAGCTCTCAACTCAACGCGTTCTCGTCCATGTTCATCTCGGTCGCTCTGTTAACTACTTCTTCACGCCTACACCTCAGAGGGACTTCTGTCCTGTGCTTATCATTTTCATGATGCTTATGATGCTTTATGGAAAGATGGTTTACTTCCACATTTTTGTTTTTTGGTAGTAAATATCTGAACCGTCTTCTGGTTGTACGTTCATGGTGACGAGGTTACGCCTCCGAGTCCCAGCTGGCGCCTGAACGTATTACCATCATGGAGGCAACTCGCCAACTACAAGAAACCTCTGACCTCTGTGATGCCTACAAAGGTTTTCCCACCAACTGCTACAGCACGTTTTGCAAAAAGGATCAAATACTTATTTCATTCATCAAATGACTGCAAATTAATTTATAACTATTCTGATTTTTTTTTCTGAATTATAGATCATTTCTTAGTTATTCTGCAAACTTACAAAAACCTCATTATTTAAATAATTTCTTCCAGTCTCGGAACTCAGAAGCAGGAGCCGGTTTTATGAGAAAATGATTCATGTTTTCTACTTTGACACGGAACAGCGGTGAAGCTTGATGCCTCACAGAACGTCACAAATTCATTCTTTATTCATTTATTCTTCATTTTACTTCTTCTGCAACACATTTTACATCATCCCCCCAGATCTGAGTGTTTGAGACGTCGAGACGGATTCAGGCCAAACGCCTGCAGCTGAGACCGAAGATTCTCCAGGAGAAGATTCTCCAGGAGAAGAGCGCGTGGTGGCTACTCTGATCATTCAATTCATTAAGATCATGTCCACCTTTTTTCTGCCGTCTCTGGATTGTACCCAGGGTCTGGCCATCAGTTCAGCAGAAACATCAGCGTGTAGAAGAACCATGCTGATGTGGGAAGATGACTGAATTCATCTTTGAAACAGAGAAGCTTCACGTATTGGATGTTCTATTAATGATGAGATGAGAGCAAAGTTCTGCCGCCCGACTCGTCCTGGTGTCATGCTGGCGAGTGAAGCCGTGATAATTACAGCCAGATAAGCGGCGCTATCTGATCCTACCAGATCGAATAAACAGCCCCGCCTCGCCCCGCTTAACACTCACTGCTCAGCCATTTAGCGCCGGGATCATGGACTCTGAAGGCCTTGAAGATGTCTTCAACGGTCACTTTCCTCTTCAAAGCCAAACTGTCATCTTCACCTGTGGAACAAAGCAGGAGAAATTCTTTCAAAATAAGAAATTTAAACGCATTCGCGCTTTATTTTAGAAGACTAAACATGGAATAGAATGGAATGGAATTGAATAGAATAGAATATAATGGAATGGAATTTAATAGAATGGAATAGAATAGAAAAAATGCCCTTTTATTGTCACTAAACGCATGTACAATGAGATTAAAAGCAGCTCCTTCAGTGCAGACATAAATGTAGTAAATAGGGCCAAAAATACAACAAATACAACAAATACAATACAATAAGGAGCTGGAATTACAATTATATACAGTGTATATTTTATATAGTGTGTGGGGGTTACATGTTATTGCACATTATATATAATATACACTGTATATAAACCCGTACTCGGTTATTTATTCTAACATGAGTGGAACAGCATAAAAAAACCCCAGAACATATTCATACATTCATATGTTCATATTCCAGGAGCCAAATGAAAAGTCTGACTGTCCCTGGTGCTGAACCCGACCTGCTGAGAGATGTTCTCCTCAACTCACCCACGACACCGCCAGCCATCCTTCATACGAGACGGGACCCTGGCTGAACGTCTGGAATCTGTCACCTCCACTTACTGGCGATTACGCAGATGCGTAGGTGGGCAGAGCTCTCGCCGCGACGTGGCTACAGCCCCCACCAGAGAAATATTCAAATCATGCGTCCCCTGTG